>NC_092341.1:79750277-80065000 GCF_046630445.1 Rutidosis leptorrhynchoides | reverse complement strand
GACTTTTTAGGAATTAAGTTTGACTCTACGAATTCGAAGTTGATAAATAAAATTAGACCTTTAAACGTTGCAGATAGTTTAAACAAAGGATTTCTAATATATCTGCATTTACAGAATTTGAAATTTCATTTGTTCTAGAAGTTTTCGAAGAAGAAAAAAAAATGGCCAAGAACAGAGACGAACAAGGATACTTCTTTCTGTTTTTTTTTTCTTTTCCTGTTTTTTTTTATTCCCATTAACACTGGTGATCTTATGGATTTTAAGTGATATCTTTACAGCTAATCAAATCAATTATGGTTTGTTTTGTAATTGGATAGCCTCGACAAGAATTTTTCTGTCATTATAAGATAATAAAGGTGAAGTCGATTATTAACAGCATCTGTTTGTGTTTATCTATTTGGATCGAATCATCTGTATTCTAGCAGACAAATTTAATAGTTAAGATAACGATAGGATACAGAATACATAATTTTGTATTTATATATAAGTATATATACGGTATTTATATATATATTTAATCGTATAAGTAGCTATATATGTGTATATCTGCATTTTTATATACGTACATGTATTTTCATACAACTGTATCTGTGTGTATCGATTATATATATATATATATCTGTATATATATCAATTTCTTATTTGTTTTGCTAATCAACTAATATAATTATATTAATACTATTAATAATACTAATAATTATATTATTAATGATAATTAGTAATATGATAATAATAATGCCATAATAATGATGATTTTAATAATTTTTGTTATTAGAAATGATAATGATAATAATATTCTTATTAGTTATAATAATATTTATATTGTTAATGATGATGATAGTATTAATGATATTATCTTCAATTATATATATATATATATCACATCTTATATACATATATATATAGTTTATATTAAATATAACATAATTAACACAAATATTAATATTACTATTAATATTAATACTGAAATGAATGCTCATATTATTAATATATCATTTATGCCTTTATCTTGATATTACATATAATATTATGACTTTTATTGAATATTTATCATTTATAAATATTATATATATATATATATATATATATATATATATATATATATATATATATATATATATATATATATATATATATATATATATATATATATATATATATTAGAATATATACATAATAATATTCATGTATAAAAATCATATTTATATATTTATTTTAATAATAACCTCATTATATTATATATTATTTTACATATTCCATTCTATTGATAAGTTGGCATTTTATTATTTCACGTTAATATGTATACACATACATTTACATCTATACATGTATTTCTATAAATACATACACACATATCTATTTACATTTAATTGTTCGTGAACCATCGAGAAATAGTCGAAGGTCTATTGTATACATGAATGCAGTTCAAAACTTTTAAGACTTAACTTTACAGACTTTGTTTATCGTGTCGAAATCATATCAAATTTAGTTTAAATTTGATCGGAAATTTTCGGGTCGTCACAGAACGCTCGATAGAAAATTTGGTACTGAAAAACAGATTGAGCAATCCATAAAGGAGACCAAGGCCAAATACAAGGACCATACCATATATTCAAAGAATTCAGGTAATTCTGGATCCGATGAAACCTTCAACGAATATCTTGCTCCGTGCTCATGTTAAAATCTTGAGGAAAATCTTTCTTTATCAACCATCGAACTTAGAAATTCCAAAATATCATCATAAATATCTTCGATATTTCTGAAGATATTTTTATAAATATTCTCGTCCGAAATTATTTATCTCTTCGTGCTATCTATATTACATCATAAAGGAAACTACTTTAGTTTCTAAATTTCTTTAAAATTCGAGTTTGAATTATAAATGATTTTTAAGTAGTGTTGGAAATTGATGCATGAGTTAGTATAATATAATGACACTTGATCAACGTGATTATATTACAGTAAGTCACGCTGAGTTTCTAATGGAACATGATGATTCACAGATCATAACGTGATGATTCGCAGATCATATTTTCTTGATAGTTCTATCTTTTCTCTTGAATTCTGGTAATTTAACCAATCAAGATCGTGCTATTACAATTTTTCTTTTCGAACGTTAAACATGTTCATTCGAAACTTCATATCTACGAATTTTGGACCATTATTCGCTTGACTTAAAGTCGGGAATAGAAAACAAAAGGATGGAACTCCAAAATATAAAGGAAATGAGAAGGGTGGATTTATAGTGAAATATCCGACTGAGCAATTACAACAGATTATCGCATATAAGCAAAGAAGATTCTATTTCCTTTATTACCAAAGAACCAAATCTTATATAGATCTCGAAGATATTCTTTAAAATTCTTTGAATTCCGGAAATCCACTGTATCTACGTCAAAAATTAAATCTCTATCTCAAACTTTTGTGACAGCTTCACTCGTACGCTTCACAAAATCGAATTGTTTTAATCAATATTACTCAATGTTGATAAAACTCTATTTATCAACTCATAATCATCATAAAAACATTTTTATTATTAGCCATGACGACCTCGATCAAATTTCGGGGACGAAATTTCTTTAACGGGTAGGTACTGTGACGACCCGGAAATTTCTGACCAAATTTAAACTTAATCTTTATTTGATTTCGACATGATAAGCAAAGTTCATTATGTTGCATCTCAAAAAGTTTGAACTGTTTCATATATTCAATTGACCTTCGACTGCTCTCGACGATTCACGAACAATTAATTGTAAATAGATATGTGTGTATGTATATATAAATAATAATTCGAAATATAATTTGAAGTATTATATGTTGTTGTTATTAAAAATTTACAAAATAAAAATAGGATATTATAATAATTATTATTTAAAATATATCTCTATATATAAATAAAGTATATTAAAAATAAATAATAAATGGTGTTAATACTCATTTGATGTTTCGATTGATATTAAGCAAGTTAAATTCAAACTTATTTGATTTTAAAATAAACGGTGATACGAAAATGAGTTCCTTAAATTTTAGGCTTATTAAAAATGTATTTAGGAACTATCCGTTAAGTTTTAACACTTTTTATATTTTACCCAGAATGGAAAGGGACAGTTGATGTAATTTTTATTTAACAAATTAAGGATTTAATTTTATACCATAATGACCAAAATAAATAAAGATAATATAAAAATTTGGGATTTTTCAATGGACTTTTATCCGCCACTAATTTACTACGGAGTACGATATACCAATCCGAGAAAAGTGTCGGCAGTCATTAATTATATATGAGAGCTGTAATCACATTTAAAATACTGTGAGTTATTTGAATTCTGTTTAAAGGCCACTTTATGTCATGTATATACATATTATATATATACATCTTAACTTCAAAGTATCACCATTCTTCCTTGCACACTATCATCTCCACCATGATCCGCCACCATCCTCCACCGGAGCATCACCTACAACCACCACCATGGCCACCTTAAATCACCATACTCCATCACCCTAAACCGTTTCACTTAACCACCACTGGGATAACCAAGAACCGTCACCTTTTAATCACCAATCACATCGTGAATCATCATCACTTAAACTTCATGTGTTTTCTTTTTCTGTTTTACAACCATAGCCATCAACCATCAAAACAACCACCACATATGATCATATAATTACTACTAAAATGTTTCTATGTATAAACATTCATTAGCTCATAAAGGCAAAGACTCGTTACCACCACTCCTATGAAAACCCATTAAACAATCAAACCACCTTGAACCCACAACCACCATCAAAACCCAACACCATCGATCCCCCTTAACTTCTGTTTATGGATTCTATTTTCGTTCAACAAACCATAGCCTCTTAAACCATCAAGCTACTGCAACTTACGTTTTCCTTTTTCTGTTTTTTAGTTTTGATTCAAAACACAAACACCACACTTGTAATCACCATCGACTACATACTAATTTTGTATCATCCTTGTTGATCGAGCACCACAGCCATTACCACCATCCGTCACTCTCTCTCCTCCTTATTTTCTTTTTTTCATGAACCCTCCTCAACAACCACAACTATGTTTTTTTTCTCTGTTGTTTCTACTACTACCTAGTTTCACCGTTTCTGTTTCACCTGCACGACACTCACCGTCATCGCAGGCTGCTGTACACCTATCAGCTTCTGTTTAAAATCAAGCCATCATCACCATGACACCACCCCCAAACCCCATAACCATCATCTTATTTTTCTTCTCTCTTTGTTCTTTCGACTGCTGTTACCTTCTATTAAACTCACGATCCAAAAACTGAAACAATTAAGTTCTGTACACTTGCTGCTTCATATTATTTTTACTGGTGGTAGTCGATGAAAAAGAAGCGAAATGTTAGATATAATATTGATGGTATGTTAATAATTATATTGACATAATGATGAAGACGATGATTGATGTTGTTGTTTCTTTAATATTCCTGGATAGAACCGAACCCCACAAAGTCTAACATCCAGTTGCTTATTTTTTTTAACTCACGAATTAAATTCAATTAATTTGGACCATGAATCTGTTTTGGCTATTGGACCGTGAATTGTGAGTACTTGTTGGGCCGGGATTCAGTTTGCTGATTGGGCCAGATGATGAGATATGTTGGGCTGTTAGTTTAAAAAGGAGAAATAGAAATATTGGTTAAATAAATATAAGTTGGGAGTTAAGACAGAAAAACTGATCAGAGTAGATGGTTAAGGGAGTTGTTGGGGGAGCGAGAGGTCACGGGTTCGAGCCCTGTCTGGGGTATTTTTTTTTTGAAAAAGCTTTTAAGGTAGTAAATACTCCTATTATTATTATTATTATTATTATTATTATTATTATTATTATTATTATTATTATTATTATTATTATTATTATTGATATAATTATTATTATGATTATTATTATTATTATTAATTTTATCATTTTTATTATTAATATAAGTATAATTATTATGGTTATTATTACTATCGTTAATATATTCATTATTATTAATATTACTTATATTACTATTAGTATTATCATATTCATTATTATTAGAATTATTATGATTATGAAAATAAAAGTTTTAGGGATATTGTTAAAGTAACAATTATAAAGATAAGAATCATAAAAAATAAATAAATGATAATATGAAGAAAAAAAATGATAAAATTATAATTAAGATTCAAATGGAGTATTATTATTATTATTATCCTTATTTTTATTATTATAATTATTATTTTTACAAACAAAAGATATTTATATGAAAATATATATATTTTACACATATCATAAGTACACTAATATTAGATTCTAATATATTAACTAATATAATATTACTTATGTTAATATAACATTTAGTAGAATATATATATCGTATAAGTATTATAAAGAATTATAAGGATTATATATATATATATATATATATATATATATATATATATATATATATATATATATATATATATATATATATATATATATATATATATATATATATATATATATATATATATATATATTATAGAATATACATAAACTTAGTTGATTAATATTACAATTAGGTGTATTAATAAATATACAAATGATATAGGTTCGTGAATCCGAGGTCAACCCTGCGTTGTTCAATATCGTCATATGTATTTTTACTACAAAATACAGTATGGTGAGTTTCATTTGCTCCCTTTTTAAATGCTTTTGCAATATATATTTTTGGGACTGAGAATACATGCGCTGCTTTTATAACTGTTTTACGGAATAGACACACGTAAATAAAACTACATTCTATGGCTGGATTATTAAACCGAATATGCCCCCTTTTAGTCTGGTAATCAAAGGATTAGGGAATAGACACCCTAATTGACGCGAATCCTAAAGATAGATCTATTGGGCCCAACAAGCCCCATCCAAAGTACCGGATGCTTTAGTACTTCGAATTTATCATGTCCGAAGGGAGTCCCGAAATGATAGGGGATATTCTATATGCATCTGGTGTTCACCATATGAATGATTTTTATCTCTATGCAGTTTGCAAAATGACTGATATGAGAATGATGTTTATGAAAAATGAAATCTTGTGGTCTATTAAAATAATGGAAATGATTGTTATGATAAACTAATGAACTCGCCAACTTTTTGGTTGACACTTGAAAGCATGTTTATTCTCAGGTATGAAAGAAATCTTTCGCTGTGCATTTGCTCATTTTAGAGATATTATTTGGAGTCATTCATGACATATTTCAAAAGACGTTGCATTCGAGTCGTTGAGTTCATCAAAATTATTATTAAGTCAATTATAGTTGGATATATTATGAAATGGTATGCATGCCGTCAACTTTCAATGTAAAGAAAGTTTGTCTTTTAAAAACGAATGCAATGTTTGTAAAATGTATCATATAGAGGTCAAGTACCTCGCGATGTACCAAATGTAATGTATTCGTCCAGATGGATTAGGACGGGTCATTAGATCCTGGACAGAAGTTAAGTGGGTTTTAGATGGGAGGTGTTTCGATGGTGATTAGAAAACAGAAACAGTCGAGAAATTGGTAGGTTTGTGATGGTGGTGATTTAGTGGTTCATGATGTTGTTTCATGGTGATGAGGTTGTTGTGATGGGTTCACGAAAAAGAAAGTAGAAGATTGGTTCGTGATGTGTTATCAACCCTTAACAGGAGCAATAGTATGGTACGTATGGTTGATCGACCACGACACAGTAAACCATAAAAAGGTGTTGAGTTTGAGAGTTAGTTGATGGTTTGTTGGAAATATATAGATGGTTATGTGTTCTGATCATTATGCTATCATGGGTACGTCCGTGTCATCATTCACTATCTTATCGACCTGAAACAATAGTAAGATGTAGTAGTAGGGAGTCGAGTGGTGTTTTGATGATAGACAAGATAAGGTTTGTGATCATGTTGAAAATCAATTAAAAAGACGAAAGAAATGGGGTGGGTTCTTCCATCTATCCTTCTATGTCTATTATATATTTATAAAATATTACATGTGTGAATCAAGAATCACCAATTATTAAAAACGTGTTACAGCTCATTGATATAGATATGTGACTGCCGACACTTTTATCATGTGTAGTTCGGGCTCCGTTGTTAATCAATGGCGGATAAAAGTATCTTAGAAAAATCTCAAAATTTTAAATTAATTATCTTTATTTATTTAATCAATATTGTATAATTCAAGTTATTAATTGTTTTAAAATTATTAAATAATAATTAAATTTCTGTCCGCGCTCGATTTCGGGTAAAATATAAAAAGTGTTGGAATTTATTAATTAGCTTCTAAATATATTTTTAATAAGTCTAAAATTTATATAACTCATTTTCGGATCATCGTTTATTTTAACATCATGTAAGTTCATTTTTAACCTGATTAAGAACTATCAAGATAACAAACGAGTACTACGAGCGTTTATTAAATAAATTCTAAATCATATATATATATATATATATATATATATATATATATATATATATATATATATATATATATATATATATATATATATATACTTTTCATATATATAGATTTAATAATAATATCATATATTATTTTATTTACACAAATGAATTAAATCATATAGGTTTCTATTTCAAATTAATATATATATATATATATATATACATATACATATATATATACATATATATATATATATATATATATATATATATATATATATATATATATATATAGATAGATAATTGTCCGTGAATCGTCGGGAAAACAGTCGAAGGGTAATTGCATATATGAAAATAGTTCAAAATTTTTGAGACTCAACCTAACAGACTTTGCTTATCATGTCGAAATCATATAAAGATTAAGTTTAAATTTGGTCGGAAATTTCCGGGTCGTCACAGTACCTACCCGAAATTTGATTAGGATGGTCATGGCTGACAATAAGTATGTTTTCATGACGCATACAAGTTGATGAATTGAGTTTTATCATTATTGAGTAATATGAATAAGACAATTTGATTACTCGAAGAGTACGAATGAAGCTATCACTAAATAGTGAAATGAGAAAGACAAGTTTTATCATAACTTTTGACTAGTCATGTGAAAGGACCCGTCCTAATCCATCCGGACGAAGTCCATATTGATTATAAACGATTCATAACAGTTGATTACATCACGAGGTATTTGACCTCTATATGATACATTTTACAAATATTGCATTCGTTTTTGAAAAGACAAACTTTCATTACAATGTAAGTTGACGACATGCATACCATTTTATAATATATCTAACTATAACTGATTTAATAATAATCTTAATGATCTCAACGACTTGAATGCAACGTCTTTTGAAATATGTCATGAGTGACTCCAAGTAATATCTTTAAAATGAGCAATTAAACAGCGGAAGATTTCTTTCGTACCTGAGAATAAACATGCTTTAAAGTGCCAACCAAAAGGTTGGTGAGTTCATTAGTTTATCATAAATAATCATTTCATAATTTTAATAGAGCACAAGATTTCATATTTCCATTTCTCATAAACATACGTCCCATACCTAGAGACAAAAATATCATTCATATGGATTGAACACCTGGTAACCGACATTCACAATATACATATAAGAATATCCCCATCATTCCGGGATCCTCCTTCGGACATGATATAAATTTCGAAGTACTAAAGCATACGGTACTTTGGATGGGGCTTGTTGGGCCCAATAGATCTATCTTTAGAGTTCATGTCAATTAGGGTGTCTGTTCCCTAATTCTTAGATTACCAGACTTAATAAAAGGGGCATATTCGATTTCGATCATTCAACCATATAATGTAGTTTCGATTACTTGTGTCTATTTCGTAAAACATTTATAAAAGCGCATGCATTCTCAGTCCCACAAATATATATTGCGAAAGCATTTAAAAATGGAATAATGAAACTCACCTAATGTACTTTGTAATAAAAATACATATGATGACATGGAACAAGTATAGGGTTGACCTCGGATTCATGAACCTATATCATTTGTATATATATATTAACACATATAATCGTAATCGAACAGATTTATATATTATATCTTAAATTATGTATTATATATGTTAACACCTATTTCCTTATGAGGTAAGGCTTAGTATGTCAACAAGAGACTAGAAGTGATCTAGCTTTAGGAGGGCGGAGTGTTGCCGATTGATTTTTACCCTCGAAAAATAATCCCTGCAAACCCGGTTCACAAGTGTAGAAACTTGTGGGGTGGCTTAATCAATCTGTCATCCGTAGAGCGTAAGACTGCTAGCCGGATGACTTCTAGTGAGAGAAAGTAGAGAGAGAAAGAGAAGTGAAGTCTCAGCTCTCAAAGTTGTCAGAATATCTGAACTTGTGTAAAATGACGACCCAAGGGGTCTATTTATAGTGTCAGATCTACCAGATTTGTTTGGGGACACGTGTCGAATGATGATACGTTCTGTTACATGTGCTCTGAAATTTATGCTAAATGCGGCGCTCTCCGGCCAGGGCTTATGCGCTAGGCGGCCTTCAGGGCTTACGCATGACGAAGAAGCCTGTACAGCGAAGAACGCTGGGCGGACAATCTCCACAAAACTGTTGTTTCCAGCCTTCCTGATGCTACTTTTATGCAACCGTTATGCCTTTTATGCGTGTATACGATAGGATATACCATTAAGTCCCCCCAGTTTATGGACTTAAGCATTTGAAAAATGATGAAGTTGTTAAACTTTTGATAACGCATGCCAAACCAGCCTGTTCATTGCCCACTTTGCATCGGGGAAAACATTTTAGGCATTAAATGCAGACGAATTTTACTGATACTGTTATGATTATTTTTTTTTACGGCTAAGATCATCCACGCGCCTCCAACTGTAAAAAGTGTTATCTCGTACCCTTCGTTTAAACTCGCCCATACACGTGTCTCAATCATGACCATAAAAATTGCACCGATGAACCCTTATAAAAACCGTCATAACCCTGTTACCATCACTTTTTTACCTTTGCCAAGATCCAAAAAACATATTTCTCCCAAATCTTCATCGCCTTCTTCAATCTTCAACTTTTTAAGGTTTACCGTCTTTCAAGGTCAGTACACTTCATCTTACTGCTATTTTCTTCTTGTTGATATCTGTTACTGTATTATTATGGCTTCTTCACGGAGTACTGGCCAAGAACACGCCAAGCCTTCTTCATCAAATACTGCTGACATTCCAGAAGTTAGCACGATGGCTTCATCATTGACTAGTGAATATTTAGATGGATTAAAGATTGCCTTTCGCCATCTCAATCAATACAATCCTGTTCTTCCCACTATCGGACAAACTGCTGACAATCCTCCTGAGGGAAAAATTACTTTATATGCTTTACAAATTACCCACGGCAACCTCCGTGTTCCCCTTACTAACTTTCTTCTTCGCCTTCTTAGATATTACGGGGCCTGTCTTAGTCAGATACATCCCCATGGTCTTCAAAAAATCATCCTTTTTGAAATGTACTGCAATGCTATTAATATAAAGCCTCGCATTAATGTTTTTATCTCTTTGTTTAGAATCCGCACGATTAGCGATTGCTGGCTTACTATTGATGTTAAGAAAAATAATCATTTTATTGGTCTAAATAGAGTTTCAAACTTGAAGGACTGGAAAAGTCCATTTTTCTTTGTTGATGAAACTGTTATTCCGGAAGAATACTCCGTTGTCCGGGAGTGGGGTGCTATTGATGCTGGCATAGGAAAGGTTGTTAAAATTTCTCCCGCAAAACAGCGGATAGTAAATAGCTTGAAAGGACTCTGTATTCCACCCAGATCATACTAAAGGTATGAGGGAATCCTTGTACTGTGCAAAGTGAGCCAAGAATGGCCAAGCAATTCTGTGCCAGTACTTCGTGAGAAAAAACAGGGTCGGATGTGATATGATCATCCTATTATATATATAGATTTTTGTCCACTGTTTGTCATGTGTACTTATATTGCTATTAATGTGTAATCTTTGCAGGCAACTCCGTGATGCAGGTCCGCTCTGCTCTTTTATCCCCTGATCTTGATGATGATGTGGAGGTCACTGCTCGTGACAAAACTGTTGAAGAGCTTGAGGCAGAGAGAGTTGCAGCTGAAGCTAAAGCTGCTGCTGATGCTGAAAAGGGGAAAGAAATTGCTGTGAGCAGCTCAGACAGCGAATCCGGGTCTGATCATACAGACGCTGAGTGGACAACGGATGACACCACCACCGCCGATCAGCAAACATCGGCATCAATTGTCATCACGGGTGAAACCAACCCTACTCCTCCTCCAACCCAAAAGACAAGAAAGAAGAGCATAGGCTCTAAAAGGGTGAAGAGTACTGAGGAGGGCAAAAAGCAAAAACGTAGGAGAAGTATGTCCATTCTGCTCTCTTTTGAAAATGCACATGTTTTTGCTTATAACTGTTATGTTTTTTCATAATACTAATTTGTTTTTGTTAGTAATTTTAGCAGAGTCGGATGATAGCCAAGGGAAGGCTACGGAGGGCGGTGACCGGAGGCCGGAGAGGAATCTTGAAAGTGAATGAGAGAAGGGCCTGAAAATGCCTGACCCAAACTTTGCCCCCTTCGATGAATCTGAATTTCATGAAGATAGGCCTGAAGGCAACTCTGCTTATGATTCTCCTCTTCCTAATATCACTAATCCTGCTGTCACCTCCTCCAATGTTCAAGAGCCAACTCTTCCTGCTCATGTGAGGGCTTTGCAAGCCATCATTACAAACCCCGCCACTAAAGATAAAGAATTTGCAACTCTTATTCAGGTATGAATGATAAGACCCTCTGCATATATATATGCTTGTAATTTATTGATGTGAGCTGTTTGAAATAACTCATAAAATTTTATTGATGTACAGGGTTGTGTTATCCCCGAGCTGAAACCCCAATTCTCTGATCTCCGTTCTCATCAACTCAGGGAATCAACTATGGCGGCTCATGTACTGCTAACCAACCACCTGGACTCTGTGTTGCAACTGCAGGAACATCAAGAGTCTATTCTTGCCTTTGCTCGTAAAGACATAGCTAAAAGTGCAAATGCTCGTAAAGAGCTGCTGATGCTGAGCGTGCCTTAAATGATGCGCAGAAAATAATAAAGGCTAAAGAAGTTGAGTTAAAAAGTGCTCAAGATGTTGCTGCTGTTCTGCAAGGGGAAAAGGATGCTGAGCAGGTGAAAGTGGGTGAGCTGGAGAAACAGCTGAGTGAAGAGAGAGAGAGAAGTCTGCTGAGCTACTCCGGAGGGCGGAGAAAGGCGAGGGCAATTTTGCTGAGCTTAAGAAAGGTGTGCCAGGTCTGATAGCTAAGGTGCTTGGATCCAGTCTTGTAGGGAATCCCTACAATGATTATGTTGATGCTGCCTGCGCCCATGCTATTGCTGATGTGACCGGAAAGCTGTTCAAACGCCTTGCTCCCAACCAAATGCCTTCTGCTGCCATTGCCAAACTTATGCCTCCTGGTACTCAAGAAAAATTTGATGAGGCCAAGAACAAATTGATAAATCTGAAGATAAATGTTTATGATGAAGTATGCAGCAAAGAAGACTCTTCTGCTCAAGATGTACTTGGCGTGCAGTTTAATTGATCTTTGTAAAAATTTCAAAAAATGTTTTGTAATAAACTTCTTACTGACTTTAACATTATATATATATATACTGATTTCATTGTGATGACTATGTGTGCTTATATGCTTGTTGCAAATATTTTTATGCTTAACGCTTTAAAACCAATCAATTATGCACCTGAGCATAAAATTTCTATACACAATTGTATAGTGTATAATATGAGCAAATCATTTTGAAAAGTGCATAAGGTAACTCATATGTAAATGCCTTGCAGTATCAAGAATACGATGTCAGATTACGCCTTCCATCATAAAATTAATGAGGAAGAATTATGAAGTGTTTTAGAAGAATGACTATAAATCAATAAACTCTCCATCTTACGCCTTCCGTCATAAAGTATATGAGGAAGAATTGCTAATTATTTCGCCTTCATACATAAAATATATAACTTCGTTCTGTGAAGTAATTTTTTATAATGTTTGTCATGACAAGTATCTGAGTTTTGTATCATGCCTCGGTGCATTCTAGTAAAACTTAAACGTTTTCTAGCCGATCCCTTGTGCCTTTACTGGCCGGCACAAAAGCTTCCGCCATCGGAGGTATTTAAAAATACGATCCTTCTGTGGGAAGGTTATAAATGTAATGTTTTACATTTGTCACGGGCAGCACTTTGTTTAAGAAAAATATAAAATTATTGCTCAGTACTGTGCAATACATAAACGATTGATGACGACTTTTAGGTGGATCAAGCCTAATTAGTACGTTATGAATGTTTAATGTATGCAATTGCTAATGTATGCACTGCAAAATAACCACAGTGGTTCACAGTAAGTTTGATAAACGCTGCTTCATCTTATAATTCGAAATGTGTTCTTCAAATGCCAAACAGGCATGAGTACAACGATTGTAAAAGACTGTTTTTATTGAAATGCTAAATGAAACTGCTCTTTATTGAAAAGATAAACACTGCTCTTGATAACTTGTTGACAAATTGCTTCTTCATATGCCGAGCGCCCAGCGCTGTCCGGCCTTCACTCTTTCTTACGGGATGAAAAACTCCTGAACTTCTTCCTCGCTGAATAACCTATCACGCCTTCTCTGATTCATTCTGCCTTCTGGCCCATTTGCAAATGTTGATCTTTCCCTTGTTGGCTGCACATACTATGAATGTATGGCTGTGACTCCATTTGGAGTGGGGAATCTGACCTCTGCATGGGCCGTCGATGTTATTGCTCCAAACTTAGCCAAAGCTGTTCTTCCAAAAAGGACATTAAAACGAGAATTACCATCTATGATTGCGAAATCAATTGTTTCCGTTCTTAACAATGGGAATGTGCCCATAACAACTTCCAAACGAATCTGCCCCATGGCATTTATCGGTGCTCCTGTTAGTCCAGAAACTTTCAACCTCATTTGCCTAGCTCTGCTCTGCACATGCCTTGGAAAAGTTCTCAAACAATGCCAGTAGATGATGTCAGCTTCACTTCCTGTATCTGTGTAGATACAATTGACAAACTTATTTGCTATATCTACTGAAATGAACACTGGTTGGATGGACAACGCCCAATTCTGAATTGGTTGAAAGATATTTGGGGCATATCTCCAGCTGTCCAAATTGATGTTTGATGATTCACCTTCTTCATAATGACCATCATTAATCCAAACCATCCTGATTACAACTTCTGGAGTTGTCTCACGCTCTGTGATCCGTTCTCCGTACTGCGGTTGGTTCCGATTATCTCTTCCGCCATGCTGCTCTCTTCTGTTCTCTCCACGGCGTCCTCTGCTACCATCATTCCTTTGCCACGCAAATTTCCTGCAAGGATCATTCCTCCTGTACTGTTTGCCAGGCAACAAATGATTCAATTCTCCTGCCTTGATTTTCGCTATGATTTCCCTCATCAAAGATTTGCAATTGTACGTATCATGGCCCCATGCCTCATGGAAATCGCACCACAACTCACTCTTTGGACCCTCCCTTTCTTCCATAGGTGCTGGAGCATTGAAAGTGGTCCGAATTGGTTCAGTGAATAGGATCTCTTTCGGAGTTTTGGTAAGCGCCATAATCAACGGGTGCCTTTCTATTGGCTTTCTGTTGTGGTGAAAATCATTAGGGTGATTGTTTCCTCTCCATCCTCCATTTGAATTGTCATTCCTTATCTGATTTCTGTCAAAATACCGTCCTCCATTGTGCGGCTTGCTACTACTGCCAGTATCAAACTTGTTCAACCCACGCTCACCAGCTCGAACATGCCTCTGTGCAACCTCCAAAGCTTGATGCAATGTTTTTGGCAAGTCATACCGTAATGCATGAACAAGTGCACTAAACCGTCGTTGGTCCAAACAGAAAATGAAACCAGATACAAGCTGTGATTCTAGACAATCAGGAATCTTCTGTGCTTCAAGTGTATAACGCTTCATAAAATTGCTCAAAGATTCGTTATGATGCATTGTGATCTCGTGTGCATCAAGATGTGTCAGAGTACAGCTCCGTAGATTTTGGTATTGCATCACAAATTTTGCTCTCAAATCAAGAAAACTGGTAATACTCCTTGGCGGAAAACTAGAAAACCATTCGCGTGCCATTTTCTGCAATACCATAGGAAACATATGGCACGCAGTTTCATCCTCCCAATGCTGCAACCTCATAACACCTTCAAACATAGTCAGAAAATCTTCCGGATCCGTTGTGCCATCATAAACTCCAATTGCTGGTATAGCAAGATTTCTGGGCAATGGATAATTAGCAATTCGATCAATGAAACACTGCGTTGATTCTACCATCGCTGGTGGCTTGGTGGCTTGTTCTCTAGTAATGAGGGAAAAAAAGTTGTCCACAGCCACAGCACGGACGGCGGGCTGCGCTAAGCGTTGCTTGTATTTTGCTGGAGCTGTCTGCTTAAGAATGTCATTTAAAAGCAACACTGCCTGCTTTTCTGACATGAACTCATCTTTGTCAATTTCATCATCAGAGTCATTATTATCACAACTCAGGTCATTATCATCCCCGGAATCATCAATAAGACTGCCCAGCTTGTCAAGTAGCCTGGATAACTTGTACTTTAATATAGATTGCCTTTTCATTATCTGCTTGTCTTTGCCATCCGCCATCCTCCGAAAAGGTATAAATAATGGACATCACCGTGGCTGCATCAATGGTCATCGCTCTGGATTAGTAACAAAATTTGGAAGTCTTTCTGCACTTTTAGCTGTAACTTCTTCGATTACTGGCCTTTTCTCCGAATTAGTTGCCAAATGTTTAAGCCTCTCTGTAGTTTCAGCAACTGTTTCTTCAATCGTACCATCTAGTGGTGAAATAGGTACATCTTCAACAGTGACCATGTCGTCAGTTGATGGAGGATTGACTGCTTCAAGTACAAATGGAACTTCAGCTGCTTTCGTTCCTTTTCCGTTTCGTGTGTTCTTTGCATTAGTGGATGGCGCCATTGTTAACACCTATTTCCTTATGAGGTAAGGCTTAGTATGTCAACAAGAGACTAGAAGTGATCTAGCTTTAGGAGGGCGGAGTGTTGCCGATTGATTTTTACCCTCGGGAAATAATCCCTGCAGACCCGGTTCACAAGTGTAGAAACTTGTGGGGTGGCTTAATCAATCTGTCATCCGTAGAGCATAAGAGTGCTAGCCGGATGACTTCTAGTGAGAGAAAGTAGAGAGAGAAATAGAAGTGAAGTCTCAGCTCTCAAAGTTGTCAGAATATCTGAACTTGTGTAAAATGACGACCCAAGGGGTCTATTTATAGTGTCAGATCTACCAGATTTGTTTGGGGACACGTGTCGAATGATGATACGTTCTGTTACATGTGCTCCGAAATTTATGCTAAATGCGGCGCTCTCCGGCCAGGGCTTATGCGCTAGGCGGCCTTCAGGGCTTACGCATGACGGAGAAGCCTGTACAGCGGAGAACGCTGGACGGACAATCTCCACAAAACTGTTGTTTCCAGCCTTCCTGATGCTACTTTTATGCAACCGTTATGCCTTTTATGCGTGTATACAATAGGATACACCATTAATATATATTTAATTTATGTATATATTTAAATGATTAATATTTATATAGTTATATCAATATATATATATTAAAAATACCTAATTTGTTAAAAATGTTAATATGATTAGTACATACTTATATGTAATATTACTATAAGTATATTTTTATATCAATAATAGTAACAAAGGTTGTATTCGATTATAATGTTAATATTAATAATAATAATACTGATAAAAATATTAATTATAGTATAATAATAATAATAATAATAATAATAATAATAATAATAATAATAATAATAATAATAATAATAATAATAATAATAATAATAATAATAATAATAATAATAATAATGTCTCTAAAAATAATACTAATAATAATAATGATAATATTAATAATAATAATGATATTACTAATAATAATAATGATATTATTAAGAATGGTATTTATATTAATAATCATGATAATAATACTAATAATGATAATGATATTAATTTTAATAATAATGTTAATAATAATAATACTTATCATATCACAAATAATAATAATAACAATAATAATAATAATAATAGTAATAATAATAATAATAAATGAAATGAGAAGAAAATGTATACCCTAAAAAGAAATGCACCAGATGGGACTCGAACCTTAGACCTCTCGTTCACACAATAAACACCAATACCATTCATCCAGCATAGTTTTTCTGAGATTAACTCGTATCATTATATTTTATCCCCAATCTCGGGGCGACTACACAAGCAATGCCCAACAGACAACTTGATCTCGGCCCATCACCTAAAACAAGTCTCTGGCCCGATTTAATTAATTGACGAGCCCAACAGAATTATTTCATAAGCCTACTTAAACAAAGCAACCCATGTGAGTTCACAGCCCAATCCCTTAAATTAAATTGTTAAAAATAAAACGCCATGGCCTGGTTTCGAACTCGTGACCTCTCGTTTACCCAACACATGACTAACCATCGATCTGTTTTTAATTTATCTGATTTCATACTCAGACTTATTTACATAACTTATACCTATCTGTATCCCATTTCTTTTTCTTCATTTCACCATCTATATCTATATCATTATTTATTCGCTACTCGTCTATATCATCACCTAAGGTATTACGATCATCATCAACATCATTTCAAATTTTTATCTCATCGTGTTCATCATCATCCCGTCATCTTCACTGATTTCGTTCATCATCACCAATATCCATCACTATTCATCGTCCCCTTTGTTTTCATAATTCACATAAAATCATAATTAACTTCATCATAAACTCCTAATCATCGTTCATCGTCTTTTAAACTTAAATTGGAAATGAATACTAGTCGAATAGTAGCTGTAACAGCAGCTACTGTGTAAGCAGAAACAAAAGGTCTGTAGCAGCAAAATATAAACAGAAACATGGTGGTTGTGGGTTTTGTTTGATTGAAAACAGAAACGTGCGAAGTGGTTCCAACAGAAACATGATATAGTAAGTCTTCAATGACTAAAAGTGTTTTAAATGGTGAATTGTGGTGGTTCTTGGGTCGTCCGAACAGAAGGCAGCAGCAGTAGCTGCACCCGTTACCCAGAAACTGAATAGTAGTTAGTTACGGTTTGAAGGAAAAGAAAATAGAAAACAAGTTGAGCAGGAACAGTAGAAAATGACGGTGTTCAATTATGGTGATGCTAATTGTGATAGTGGGTTCACGATGAAAAATAGGAGGGGAAGAGGAGAGAGAGAGAGAGGTTAGAGAAAGTGGGGTTGTAAGGTGGTGGCTTACTGTTTTGGGTGTCGATCAAAATAGATAGGAGCAAACTGAAACAGAATTCATTATATGGTGGTTGTAGCAATCTTTTAGTCGATTATGATGGTGATTGGGTGTTGATGGTTTGAGGTCGAATGGTGTCTCGGTGGTGGATCACCATGGTGGTATAATGATTTAAGAGAATGATGGACATGATGAGTGATGGAGGAAAGTGATGGAGTGTTAGTATGCATAACTTATAACTTTATCTTTGATTATGTAGATATTAATATATTTACCCCGTAAATCTTGTGAAAAGCAAAACAATAAAGTAATAATATTAGTTGTGAAAAAAACAAAACAATATAGCAATAATTGATAATAATACATGTAGTGGGAAACATTGAAAAGATCTTGCTAATCGAATCACATGTTTTAATATGAAAGTCACCATTTGGTTGTCCTTTGTACCGACGGTTTCCCCGGATAGTGTATCGGACGAAATCAGTGGCGAATAAAAGTGTTCAGAAAAATCCCATATTTTTAAATTAGATAACTTATTTATTTCAGTCTTTTAGGGTGTAAAATTGGTCATTAATTATATACGATTATTTAAATAAAAATTAAATTAATTATGAGCTCCCAACCTCAAGTAAAAATACTAAATGTTAAAATTAACCAAATAGATTCTAATTATATTTTTAACAAAGTTATAATCCGTTTAACTTGTTTTCAGATCACCGTTTATTTCGAAATTACAATAGTTTGAATTTAACTTGCTTAATATTGATCGAATGATAGATTAGTGACACCGTCGTTCACTAAATAAGTTCAAAATCACATATATATAGTATACCTTATATATTCATTTAATAATAAAATTTATTATATCTTATATTAATTTACATATAATTAATAACAACAATTGCATATAACAGTTTCTTATATATAATTATTTATATATTTATATTTACCTATTGATATATATATACCTATCTATTTACAAATACTGGTTCGTGAATCGTCGGAAATGGTCGAAGGTCAATGAATACATGAACACAGTTCAAAGTTTTTAAGACTCAACATTACAGACTTTGCTTATCGTGTCGGAAACATATAAAGATCAAGTTTAAATTTGGTCGAAAATTCCCGGGTCATCACAGTACCTACCCGTTAAAGAAATTTCGTCCCGAAATTTGAGTGGGGTGGTCATGGCTAACAATAAAAATGTTTTCATGACGAATATGAGTTGATAAATTGAGTTTTATCATCATTGAGAATAATACAGATAAAATAATTCGATTAATCGAAGAGCACGAATGAAACTATCACGAGAGAGGTCCCAACGGGCATCGTCCACCTTCGCCCAAAAACTTGCCCAAATTTTTAGCTGTTAGTAAAATAAAATAAAAAAAATTTCAACGGCTATCCCAACGGTCACCTTTACACTATATAAACACCACCATATACTTCATTTTATACATTCAAACATATATTTCTTTTATATTTCCGCCTTTCTCAAAATCAAAATCAAACATTCCCAAACTGCAAAATGTTAACACTTCCCCCAATGATTGTTTCATTTGATGTTCATTACGGAGGTGATTTCCGTAATCAAATGAAGGAATATAAGTGGGGCGACAGTATTTCGTTTGAAGATATCGACATTCGTGATGTTGGTTTACAAGACTTGCTATCCTTTCTGAAGGAAAAAGTTCCGTGTGAATTCACGTCTGTGTTCTTTTATAAAGACGATTATGATGCGGATTATTGGGCAAGTTTTCTGTGTACTGATGATCAATGGTATTTTATAAAAGATACCATTGAAGATCGCGGTAAACGCATTTCTTTGTATGCGGTTCTTGAAGATGAAGAGACGTTGGGTTATCGTTACCTCGATGAATCAGCTGAAGCAGCAGTTGAAGCATTAAGAGAAATACCGATGTCTCCAGAGTACCTCACGGATGGTGAAATGACTGGTGAACGCTACTTTGCAGATGACAATTGATGACGACGAGTAGTTTGGTTGTAATCTTTTAATTTTTAATTGTCGTGATGTTTTAATTTTTAATTATTGTAATTTCAGTGTTGTTGTCGAGTTTTATATTTTCCTTTATGTTTCGGAGCTCTTCATCTTTTTAATCTCCTCTTGATCTCTAGTAAAACGAGTAATGGTCTAGGATTTGTAAGTATGGAGTTTCGAATGAATTTAATGTTCTAAACGAGAAAGAACGTAATAGCACGATTTGATTTGTCAAATTACCAGAATCACTGAGAATAGAACTATCAAGAATATACTTTCTTGATATGTTCAGAAGTTAAGCAGAATGAAAGAGTTATGTAACATGACATGTGATGAAGTTATGATCTGTGAATCATCACGTCCCATTAGAACTCAGCATGACTTACTGTAATATAATCACGTTGATCAAGTGTCATTATATTATACTAACTCATGCCTCAGTTCCCAACATTACTTCAATAACATTCATAATTTAAGCTCGAAAGTTTACAGAATATAGAAACTAACAGTTTCTATATGACGTAACACTGATATTATGAAGAGATTAATGATTTCAGATAAGAATAGTTATGAAAATATCTTCAGAAATATTTATAATGAAAGATACGATGATATCTTGGAATTTCTAATATCGATGGGTGATGAAGAAGATTTATCCGTAAGGGTTTAGATTCGGAAGCAAGATTTCATCGGAAACAGAATCATTTGGATTCTTTGAAGTCACACTTATTCTTTGTGATTTGTCCACGGCTTTCTTCCTATTTTCGCATAATCTTCTTTTCGGTACTAAATTTTCTATTGAATGTTTCCAACATAATGATACACAGGAAGCACGAGGAGGTATATAATTTCGGACGAGAATATTTATGAAATTATCCTCAGAAATATCGAAGATATTGATGATGATATTTTGGAATTTCTAAGTTCGAAGGTTGATTGAGAAAGATTTTTCGCAAGATTTTAACATGACTTCGGAGCAAGATATTCTCTAAAGATTTCATCGGATCCAGAATTACCTGGATTCTTTGAATATAGGGTTTGGTCCTTGTATTTGTCATTGATCTCCTTCATGGTTAGCTCAATCCGTTTTCCAGTTCCAACTTTTTTGAGCTTTTTCAACATACTATTCTTTATCATCAAACTTTCGATGATTATGGTCGTTTACGGTTATCTACAGTTTCTACTGCTTCATTCAGCTTTTTTAGCATTCAGAGTATTGATTTGTGACTGAGTGCTTTTCAGAATTTCAGAATGAGAGATCATAATTCTAAGAGATAAATGTCATATATATAACTGTTGATGTAGATATACTGTGAGTTTTCAAAGTACTGATTGCTGATTCTCGGTAATTGTTATGGCAGTTCTCGTTACAAGATGCGGATGAGTATATGATAGGGTTTCAATGAAGAAATATAATGATTTATTGGAGAGATTTAAACCAAGAATCAACGAGGTTGCTGGTACGTCTGCTAGTAATATGGTAAAATATGGAAGGTTCCCCGGTAATAATAAAAGAACATACATAATAATCAAGGTGATAATAAGGTTGTTTCGAACGAAAAGTCGAAGTTGATTTGCTAAAGCTGTGACAAAATTTGCTACTTTGAAAAGAGATCGCAAAGTTATTTTTGCTAATAAATGCCAAAGGATCTGACGCGGCTACGTGTTAAACTTTTACTCAGTTGCCGAGAGTTTCCAGGTGCATAACTAAATGCATAAATCTTTCCCTCCGTAGATGAAGTGTGGTTGGTTCATCCTCTTGATTGAGGTGTTTTCAAGAATCATGAAAGGTTTGAACGCAGATTGTAATTGTCAAGATACAATGAGGTTTAAGATGAAATCAAGTGGCAAACTTGAAGAATTGTTTAGTTTCATATGTTATATTTAATATTTTAATTCATTTTAATTATCCAATGTTGGTAGTCCTCGATTGATAGTCCACAGTTAGCAATTCAACAATTCATATATAATTTAATATATAATATTTGAATTAATTAATACGTATCGTGACCCGTATTCGTCTCAGACTCGATCACAACTCAAAGTATATATATTATTGTAGAATCAACCTCAACCCTGTATAGAGAACTCGATCATTACTGCATATAGAGTGTCTATGGTGATTCCAAATACTATATATAGATGCGTCGATATGATATATCAAAACCTTGTATACGTGTCCCGATATTTAAAGTGCGTAAAATAAATAACAAAAATTAAATGACGATAAATAAAGTGCGTAAAGTAAATAACAGAAATTAAATGACGATAAATAAAATTGCGATAATTAAACTGCGATAAATAAACTGCGATAAATAAAATGTAATCAGTTAGCTAGGAACAGTTAGCTAGGATTTTGTTAGCGTGGATTCTTAACAGAGTTTCTCATAGTTAATTTGTTTGTTTCTAACAAATTTTATTTTGTCCAATGTTTTCTTCATTATGCCACTTGTTGGATTCTGATAGGTCAAAATTCAAATATGAAATTGAAGGAAAATGGTTATTTTGCTGTAAACGGATACGTATATCTGTGGATGTAAATAGGATAGTAAATGACTTGAATCAGATTCGAAGAATGTACAGTATAACATGTTAATATGAAAGTTAAATATTTCCTCGGGTATTACCTACCCGTTAAGATATTTTCACCTTTAACAGTTTGTACAAAAGAATTTTTAATTACAATCTTTATGAACACATATATACATATATATTTTCTTCAGATGCAATCATGGATTTAATGAGTTAATATGATATCAACACATCTAATTTACCGTTAGAACAAGAACACATAATTTCTAAAACATTAGAGATTACATAATCGCCATGAAGAACGAAGGTAATTGATGTAGAACGATACATAGAAAGATGATTATACTCGAGGTACAGAATGAGATGTTGAGGCATGGATTGTTGAAACTTGGGTTGTTGGTGGTACTGGTGCCGTTAGTGCTGAGGCTGGTGACGTTACTGGTGTTGGTGATACTGCGGGTGCTTGTAAATTGTGTACCGTGCTCTCTAAAGTTAATACTCGAGCTCGGAGTTCTCTAACTTCTTCTACTAACCCTGGTTAGTTACTAGTGTAAGGTAGAGGTCGGATATCTCCTCTATTTCCGTTAATGGTAGCCTCAAGATGAAAAATTCTTGCAAAAAGGGTATAAACGGTGTTGCGAACGGGTTCGCCGGTGAGCGGGTCAAGTACTCCAAGGTTAGGTGGTAGATTCGGTTTATGATATGGAGTACCTTCTTCCCTTCTCCATAGGGTGAGTATGTCGCGAACCCACCCCCATTTTCTCCAGTAATCACGGTAGTTGATTGGTTGGTGTGCTCCTGTCACGCTATCTTCGGAGTCAGATGAACTTGGTTGGTTCGTAGAGGCCATCTTACGCGATCTCAGAAAAAAAAATTTGGTATGAAGAGTTTAGTGACAGCAATTGATAGTTGGATGGTATTCTCAATGCATAATATGCATAGATATATAGTACCAGGTTCCCTTAAATTACGGAGAAATTTACGGAAGATATCAGGCAAGATCTACAGTAACAGATACGCTAAGATATGAATTGTCAGATACGCTAAGATATGAATTTTGTCTATAGACTATTTATGTAGTCAATGCAGTAAAACGTGTCTAGACTAAGAATAATGAGCATGTAATTTCCTAAGGATGATAAGCAGATGATTTTCGACAAAAATGATAAGCAAAACTTTTGACATGCAGACACGGTCGAAGTCCAGACTCACTAATGCATCCTAACGACTTATCAGTTATGCATACTAATGTAGACCTGGTTCGCTAAGACCACCGCTCTGATACCAACTGAAAGGACCCGTCCTAATCCATCCGGACGAAGTCCATATTGATTATAAACAATTCATAACAGTTGATTACATCGCGAGGTATTTGACCTCTATATGATACATTTTACAAACATTGCATTCGTTTTTGAAAAGACAAACTTTCATTACAACGTAAGTTGATGGCAGGCATACTATTTTATAATATATCTAACTATAACTAATTTAATAATAATCTTAATGATCTCAACGACTTGAATGCAACGTCTTTGAAATATGTCATGAATGACTCCAAATAATATCCTTAAAATGAGCAATTACACAGCGGAAGATTTCTTTCGTACCTGAGAATAAACATGCTTTAAAGTGTCAACCAAAAGGTTGGTGAGTTCATTAGTTTATCATAAATAATCATTTCATAATTTTAATAGACCACAAGATTTCATATTTCCATTTCTCATAAACATACGTCCCATACCTAGAGACAAAAATATCATTCATATGGATTGAACACCTAGTAACCGACATTCACAATATACATATAAGAATATCCCCATCATTCCGGGATCCTCCTTCGGACATGATATAAATTTCGAAGTACTAAAGCATCCGGTACTTTGGATGGGGCTTGTTGGGCCCGATAGATCTATCTTTAGAGTTCGCGTCAATTAGGGTGTCTGTTCCCTAATTCTTAGATTACCAGACTTAATAAAAGGGGCATATTCGATTTCGATCATTCAACCATATAATGTAGTTTCGATTACTTGTGTCTATTTCGTAAAACATTTATAAAAGCGCATGCATTCTCAGTCCCACAAATATATATTGCGAAAGTATTTAAAAAGGGAATAATGAAGCTCACCTAATGTATTTTGTAATAAAAATACATATGATGACATGGAACAAGTATAGGGTTGACCTCGGATTCATGAACCTATATCATTTGTATATATATATTAACACATATAATCGTAATCGAACAGATTTATATATTATATCTTAAATTATGTATTATATATATTTAATTTATGTATATATTTAAATGATTAATATTTATATAGTTATATCAATATATATATATTAAAAATACCTAATTTGTTAAAAATGTTAATATGATTAGTACATACTTATATGTAATATTACTATAAGTATATTTTTATATCAATAATAGTAACAAAGGTTGTATTCGATTATAATGTTAATATTAATAATAATAATACTGATAAAAATATTAATTATAGTATAATAATAATAATAATAATAATAATAATAATAATAATAATAATAATAATAAAAATAATAATGTCTCTAAAAATAATACTAATAATAATAATGATAATATTAATAATAATAATGATATTACTAATAATAATAATGATATTGTTAAGAATGGTATTTATATTAATAATCATGATAATAATACTAATAATGATAATGATATTAATTTTAATAATAATAATAATAATAATACTTATCATATCACAAATAATAATAATAACAATAATAATAATAATAATAATAATAATAATAATAATAATAATAATAATAATAATAATAATAATAATAATAATAATAATAATAATAGTAATAATAATAATAATAATAATAAATGAAATGAGAAGAAAATGTATACCCTAAAAAGAAATGCATCAGATGGGACTCGAACCTTAGACCTCTCGTTCACACAATAAACACCAATACCATTCATCCAGCATAGTTTTTCTAAGATTAACTCGTATCATTATATTTTATCCCCAATCTCGGCCCGACTACACAAGCAATGCCCAACAGACAACTTGATCTCGGCCCATCACCTAAAACAAGTCTCCGGCCCGATTTAATTAATTGACGAGCCCAACAGAATTATTTCATAAGCCTACTTAAACAAAGCAACCCATGTGAGTTCACAGCCCAATCCCTTAAATTAAATTGTTAAAAATAAAACGCCATGGCCTGGTTTCGAACTCGTGACCTCTCGTTTACCCAACACATGACTAACCATCGATCTGTTTTTGATTTATCTGATTTCATACTCAGACTTATTTACATAACTTATACCTATCTGTATCCCATTTCTTTTTCTTCATTTCACCATCTATATCTATATGATTATTTATTCGCTACTCGTCTATATCATCACCTAAGGTATTACGATCATCATCAACATCATTTCGAATTTTTATCTCATCGTGTTCATCATCATCCCGTCATCTTCACTAATTTCATTCATCATCACCAATACCCATCACTATTCATCATCCCCTTTGTTTTCATAATTCACATAAAATCATAATTAACTTCATCATAAACTCCTAATCATCGTTCATCGTCTTTTAAACTTAAATTGGAAATGAATACTAGTCGAATAGTAGCTGTAACAGCAGCTACTGTGTAAGCAGAAACAAAAGGTCTGTAGCAGCAAAATATAAACAGAAACATGGTGGTTGTGGGTTTTGTTTGATCAAAAATAGAAACGTGTGAAGTGGTTCCAACAAAAACATGATATAGTAAGTCTTCAATGACTAAAAGTGTTTTAAATGGTGAATTGTGGTGGTTCTTGGGTCGTCCGAACAGAAGGCAGCAGCAGTAGCTGCACCCTTTACCCAGAAACTGAATAGTAGTTAGTTACGGTTTGAAGGAAAAGAAAATAGAAAACAAGTTGAGCAGGAACAGTAGAAAACGACGGTGTTCAATTATGGTGATGCTAATTGTGATAGTGGGTTCACGATGAAAAATAGGAGGGGAAGAGGAGAGAGAGAGGTTAGAGAAAGTGGGGTTGTAAGGTGGTGGTTTACTATTTTGGGTGTCGATCAAAATAGATAGGAGCAAACCGAAACAGAATTCATTATATGGTGGTTGTAGCAATCTTTTAGTCGATTATGATGGTGATTAGGTGTTGATGGTTTGAGGTCGAATGGTGTCTCGGTGGTGGATCACCATGGTAGTATAATGATTTAAGAGAATAATGGACATGACGAGTGATGGAGGAAAGTGATGGAGTGTTAGTATGCATAACTTATAACTTTATCTATGTTTATGTAGATATTAATATATTTACCCCGTAAATCTTATGAAAAGCAAAACAATAAAGTAATAATATTAGTTGTGAAAAAACAAAACAATATAGCAATAATTGATAATAATACATGTAATGGGAAACATTGAAAAGATCTTGCTAATCGAATCACATGTTTTAATATGAAAGTCACCATTTGGTTGTCCTTTGTACCGACGGTTTCCCCGGATAGTGTATCGGACGAAATCAGTGGCGAATAAAAGTGTTCAGAAAAATCCCATATTTTTAAATTAGATAACTTATTTATTTCAGTCTTTTAGGGTGTAAAATTGGTCATTAATTATATACGATTATTTAAATAAAAATTAAATTAATTATGAGCTCCCAACCCCAAGTAAAAATACTAAATGTTAAAATTAACTAAATAGATTCTAATTATATTTTTAACAAAGTTATAATCCGTTTAACTTGTTTTCGGATCACCGTTTATTTCGAAATTACAATAGTTTGAATTTAACTTGCTTAATATTGATTGAATGATAGATTAGTGACACCGTCGTTCACTAAATAAGTTCAAAATCACATATATATAGTATACCTTATATATTCATTTAATAATAAAATTTATTATATCTTATATTAATTTACATATAATTAATAACAACAATTGCATATAACAGTTTCTTATATATAATTATTTATATATTTATATTTACCTATTGATATATATATACCTATCTATTTACAAATACTGGTTCGTGAATCGTCGGAAATGGTCGAAGGTCAATGAATACATGAACACAGTTCAAAGTTTTTAAGACTCAACATTACAGAATTTGCTTATCGTGTCGGAAACATATAAAGATCAAGTTTAAATTTGGTCAAAAATTCCCGGGTCATCACATCATGGTTGAATTCCGGAATTCAAGGAAATTTAGAGAAAATCTTCGTAATAGGATTTGATTCTTCGGTAATTAAGGAAATTAGGATCTTCTTTGATTAAATGCAATAATCTGTTTTGATTTCCCTGTCGGATATTTCACTATAAATGAATTTCTTCCGTCCCATTAATTTTTACCACTCCTATACTCAATTCCCGAATTCAAAAGATTGTGAAAATGCTTAATCCAGTTCTGATCCTTGTCCTTATCCTTACTATCGCAACAATCATTCTCCTTTTCCAACTTCAACCGGAGGAATCTGTTTACTTCTATTTCGCCCTTGGGGTTATAGTGTTTTTAATTCTCCCGTGTCTTTATGTTGCGATAAAAATTGATATACACGGTTTGTAATTTATATGTTGTTATCGGGCTTTACATTTTCCCTTATATTTCGGAGCTCTTTGCCTTTTTATTCTCTTCTCGACATTAAGTACAACAAGTAATGGTCCAGAATTCTTAGGTATGGTGTTTTTGAATGATCATGGCTAATGTTCTAAGAGAGAGATGGTAATATCACGATCTTGATGGGTTAAATTACCAGAATTCAAGAGAAAAGATAGAACTATCAGGAAATTATATTCTTGATATGTTTAGATATTAGGTAGAATGTAAGAGTCATGTAACATGGCACATGATGACGTTATGATCTGTGAATCATCAAGTTTCATTAGAAACTCAACATGACTTACTGTAATATAATCACGTTGATCAAGTGTCATTATATTATACTAACTCATGCTTCAGTTCCCAACACTACTTCAAAACATTCTTATTTTAAACTCGAAGGTTTCAGAACTTAGACACTAAAATAGTTTCCTTTATGATGTAACACATATAGCACAAATGGGTAAATGATTTCGAATAACAATAGTTATGAAGATATCTTCAGAAATATGGAGGATATTTATAATGAAAGGTATGATGATATCTTAGAATATTTAAGATTAGAGGATGATGAAGAATATTGTCTGTAAGGGTTTAGAGTCAGGAGCAAGGTATTTGTTAATGACTTCAGCAGATATTAAATCATTTGGATTCTTTGAAGGCAGTTTTAGTCTCTATGATTTGTCCACAGCCTCCTTCATGGTTTGCTTAATCCGTTTTTCAGTTCCAACATTTCTGAGCCTTGCCAACATACTATTCTTTATCATCAAACTTTTGAATGTTAAGGTCGTTTATTCATTCAACCTTTTCAAAATTCAGAGTATTGATTCTTAGACTGGGTGCTTTTCAGAATTTCAGAATGGAAGATCATAATTCTAAGAGATAAATGTTATACATATAACTGTTGATGTAGACATGCTGTGAGTTTTCAAAGTACTAATTGTTGATTCTCGATAATTGGTATGGCAGTTCTTGTTACAAGATGCGGATGAGTATATGATAGGGTTTCAATGGATAAATATAGTGATTTATCGGAGAGATTTAAGCCACGGAGCGACGAGGTTACTGATACATCTGTGGTTATAAAGGTGGAATATAAAAGGTTCCCCGGTAACAATAAAAGAGCAAGCACATATATCAAGGTTATAATAAAGTTGATTCGAACGAAAGATTGAAGTCGACTTGCTGGAGCTGTGACAAAATCGGCTAATTTGGAAAGGGATTGAAAAGTTATTTTCAGTAGTAACAATGCCAATGGATCTGACATATATATGTGTTAAACGTTTACTCAGGTCCTGAGTGTTTTCAGGTGCATAACTATATGCATCAATCTTTTCTTTCGTAGATGAAGTGCGGTTGGTTCATCCTCTCGATTAAGGTGTTTTCAAGAATCATGAAAGGTTTTAACGCAGATTGTGATCTTCAAGATACAAATGAGGTTTAAGATGAAATCAACTAGCAAACTTGAAGAAATGTTTAGTTTCATATGTTATAATCAATATTTTAATTCATTTTAATTGTCAAATGTTAGTAGTCCACAGTTAGTAGTTCAATAATTCATATATAGTTTAATATATAATATTCGAATTAATTAATACGTATCGTGACCCATTGTATACAAGTCTCAGACTCGATCACAACTCAAAGTATATATATTATTTGAGAATCAACCTCAACCCTGTATAGCTAACTCGAACATTACCGCATATAGAGTGTCTATGGTTATTCCAAATAATATATATAGATGACGTCGATATGATATGTCAAAACATTGTATATGTGTCCCGATTTATCCGACGATATTTAAAGTGCGTAAAGTAAATGACAGAAATTAAATGACGATAAATAAAATTGTGAGAATTAAAATTGCGATAAATAAATGTAATAAGGAATTAACAGTTAGCCAGGAACAGTTAGCTAAGATTTTGTTAGCGTGGATTCTTAACAAAATTTCTCATAGTTAATTTGTTTGTTTCTAACAAATTTTATTTTTGTCTAATGTTTTCTTCATTATGCCACTTGTTGGATTCTGATAAATCAAAATCCAAATATGAAATTGAATGAAAATTGTTATTCTGTGGTGAACGGATTTGTATATCTGTGGATGTAAGTAGGATAGTAAATGACTGTTGAATCAGATTCGAAGAATGTACAGCGTAACTTATTAATGTGAAATTTAAATATTCCTCGGGTATTACCTACCCGTTAAAATATTTTCACCATTAACAGTTTGTACAAAAGAATTTTCAAATTACAATCTTTATGAAAATATATTTACATATATTTTCTTCAGATGTAATCATGGATTTAATGAGTTAATATGATATTAATCTCATTTGGTTTACCGTTAGAACTAGAAAACATAATCTCTAAAACATTAAAAATTATCTAATCGTCATGTAGAACGAAGATAAATGATGTAGAACGATTCGTAGAACGATTCGTAGAACGATGATTATGCTCGAGGTACATAATGAGATGTTGAGGCATGTGATGTTGAAACTTAGGTTGTTGGTGGTACTGTTGGTGCTGGTGATGTTGCTGAAACTGGTACGTTTTGCACCATATTTTCCAAGGCTACAACTCGTGCACGAAGCTCGTGAACTTATTACTCCGGGATGATTGGCGGTTGGAACAAGCGGATGAATAAGGTTCAGAATTTGGGATATCATATAATCGTTGCGAGATATCCGGGAAATGAGAGTGAAGATAGTGTTTCGGACTGGTTTGCCTGTAAGTGCTTCAGGTTCTTCGCCAAGAGGTGAATTCGGGTGGTGGATGGTAAGGATCGCCTTCTTTTTGCCTCCAATGATTAAGTAGGCAATGAACCCATCCCCAATTCATTAAGAATAGATGATGGCTAATTGGTTGATCCATTCCGGTCACACTGCTTTCGAAGCTTGAGTGAAACTCCATATCGGAATCCGAGGGACTTGAACTAGTGGCGAGTTCCATTTCATACGATTGAATAAAGAATTTTCGATATGAAATAATTTTCGAATATCGGATGATATTCTAATTACATAGAATACTTATATATATATATATATATATATATATATATATATATATATATATATATATATATATATATATATATATATATATATATATATATATATATATATATATATATATAGCATAAAGATTTCGCAGATTCCGGAGAAAATTTCGAAAGCTGTCAGTCAAAGGTAACAGTAACAGATACGCTGAGATATGAATTTTTGTCTATATACTATTCATACAATCAATACAGTAAGATGTGTCTAGACTAAGAATGGTAAGCATGTAATTTTCTACGGATGATAAGCAGATGATTTTCGACTAGAAATGAAAAGCAAAACTTTTGACATGCAGACACAGTCGAAGTCCAGAATCACTAATGCATCTAAACAACTATCAGTTAGACACACTAATGCAAGACCTGGTTCGCTAAGACCACCGCTCTGATACCACCTATAGAGACCCGTCCTAATCCATAAGGACGAATACAATAACATGTGGTTACATTGTGAGGTATTTGACCTCTAAATGATACATTTTTCAAACATTGCATTCGTTTTTAAAAGACAAAATTTCATCACACCGAAAGTTGACGGCATGCATACCATTTCATAATATATCCAACTATAATTGACTTAATAATATTCTTGATGAACTCAACGACTCGAATGCAATGTCTTTTGAAATATGCCATGAATGACTCCAAGTAATCTAGAATGAGAAAATGCACAGCGGAAGATTTCTTTCATACATGAGAATAAACATGCTTTAAAGTGTCAACCAAAAGGTTGGTGAGTTCATAGGTTTATCATAATAATCATTTCCATAATTTTAATAGACCACAAGATTTCATATTTCATAAACATCATTTTCATATCAGGAATTTCGCAAACTGCATAGAGATAAAAATCATTCATATGGATTGAACACCTGGTAATCGACCTTAACAAGATGCATATAGAATATCCCCATCATTCCAGGACAACTTTGGACACGATAAATTCGAAGTACTAAAGCATCCGCGACATGGATGGGGCTTGTTGGGCCCGATAGATCTATCTTTAGGATTCGCGTCAATTAGGGTGTCTGTTCCCTAATTCTTAGATTACCAGACTAAAAAGGGGCATATTTGATTCGATAATCCAACCATAGAATGTAGTTTCGATTACTTGTGTATATTTCGTAAAACATTTATAAAAGCAGCGCATGTATTCTCAGCCACAAATATATATTGCAAAAGCATTTAAAAAGGGAGCAAATGAAACTCATAATACGATATTTTGTGGTAAAAATATTCATACGACGATACTGAACAATGCAAGGTTGGCCTCGGATTCACGAACCTATATCAAGTATATATATTAACACATATAATGGTAATCAAACAAATTTATGTATTATTAGTGAATTAATTATTATTTTAATTATGTGTTTCATTAATAACTAAATTAATTATATTTATTTTTATATACATTAAATAGATAATTAATATTTATTATAAACATATTAATATAGTTATGTTTTATGTAAATAATATATTTTTATATAGGAAATCTTTATTTGATATATTAATAAGATTAATAATAATAATAATGATAAAAATAATAATATTAGTGTTAAAAATAATAATAAAAATGATAATGAAATAATAATGATAAAAATAATGATAATTTTAATAATAATAATAATAATAATGATAGTTCTAATAATAAAAAATGATAAATTTTAAAAAAACAAAATTAGTTTCAATAATAATATTACTTACATTAATAATAATAATAATAATAATAATAATAATAATAATAATAATAATAATAATAATAATAATAATAATAATAATAATAATAATAATAATAATAATAATAATAATAATAATAATAAATGAGTAATAAGTAAACTACCTCAAAGAAGTAGTCCTAAAAAAAATGCCCAAGTTCGGGTTTAAACCCGCGATGTCCCGCTAACCCGATAACTCCAAGATCACTCCTCCATTTCCGTGTTTCTATTATTATTAGTATCATAATTATTTTGTTTCATTTTATCATTTTCGACCTCCTATCATCATATTATTATTTTGTTATGAATTTAACCATACCACCATCATAATCATCATCGTGATCGAGCATGATTATCATAATCATCTTAGTCCATCATCCTCTTAAATCATAGATCACTAAACCTTACTCATCATCATGATATCCTTACAGTTCATCACCATTATCATTCATCTCATTCGTACATCGCCATAATCATCATAACAATAATCATTCGTAATCTAATCACTAGTTTGTTCATCATAACATTATCATCATCTTAATTGAAGCAAGATGTGCGATGGATCTCGGCCCAATAGAAAAACAAAGCATGGGCCCAACAACAGAATCCATTTGCAATTTCACTTGACTAATTACACGTCCCAATTGTTTAACATAAGTAATTGTATTCGGCCCGTTTAAAAGATAAGAACGTGGTGGCCTAATAAGAATTTATGTAACAGCTCGATCTCCTTGTGTCTTTTCTATCATCAAGTGGGGTTGAATTGATATGTACGAATAAAATAATAACATAGTGGCAGACAACCAATGGGGCAAGAGTTTCGGTTTATCTTCTTCATCATTCGTGATTGTTTCAAAACAGAAATAGAAAATTATAGCAGTAGGATAAAAAAATAAAAGGAGGGTTTGGATCGTTTGAAACAGAATAGAAAACGGATATGGCAGCAGTTTTGGTGGATCTGTGGTTTCGAACAGAATGTCAACATAATATATGCAGCAACAAATGGGTCCGTTTATAGATAGAAACAAGTACGATATATATAGCAACTACACTTGTAGTTTGGGTGTCGGACAGAAAATGAAGGGGAGAAGATAGAAGAAAAAGATAGATGGTGGTTATCATCATGGTGAGGGTTCCTGGACAGAAGTTAAGTGGATTTTAGATGGGAGGTATTTCGATGGTGATTAGAAAACAAAAACAGTCAAGAAATTGGTGGGTTTGTGATGGTGGTGATTTAGTGGTTCATGATGGTGTTTCATGGTGATGAGGTTGTTGTGATGGGTTCATGAAAAAGAAAGTAGAAGATTGGTTCGTGATGTGTTATCAACCCTTAACAGGAGCAATAGTATGGAACATATGGTTGATCGACCACGATGCAGTAAACGACAAAAAGGTGTTGAGTTTGAGAGTTGGTTGATGGTATGTTGGAAATATATAGATGGTTATGTGGTCTGATCATTATGCTATCATGGGTACGTCCGTGTCATCATTCACTATTTTATCGACCTGAAACAATAGTAAGATGTAATAGTAGGGAGTCGAGTGGTGTTTTGATGATAGACAAGATAAGGTTTGTGATCATGTTGAAAATTAATTAAGAAGAAGAAAGAAATGGGGTGGGTTCTTCCATCTATCCTTCTATGTCTATTACATATTTATAAAATATTACATGTGTGATTCAAGAATCACCAATTATTAAAAACATGTTACAGCTCATTGATATAAATATGTGACTGCCGACACTTTTATCATGTGTAGTTCGGGCTCCGTTGTTAATCAATGACGGATAAAAGTATCTTAGAAAAATCTCAAAATTTTAAATTAATTATCTTTATTTATTTAATCAATATTGTATAGTTCAGGTTATTAATTGTTTTAAAATTATTAAATAATAATTAAATTTCTGTCCGCGCTCGATTTCGGGTAAAATATAAAAAGTGATGGAATTTATTAATTAGCTTCTAAATATATTTTTAATAAGTCTAAAATTTATATAACTCATTTTCGAATCACCATTTATTTTCACATCACGTAAGTTCATTTTTAACCTGATTAACAACTATCAAGATGACTAACGAGTACTACGAGCGTTTATTAAATAAATTCTAAATCATATATATATATATATATATTCAATATACTTTTCATATATATATAGATATAATAATAATATCATATATTATTTTATTTACACAAATGAATTAAATCATATAGGTTTCTATTTCAAATTAATACATACATATATATATATATATATATATATATATATATATATATATATATATATATATATATATATATATATATATATATATATATATATATATATTTACAGATAATTGTCCTTGAATCGTCGGGAAAACAGTCGAAGGGTAATTGCATATATGAAAACGGTTCAAAATTTTTGAGACTCAACCTAACAGACTTTGCTTATCGTGTCGAAATCAAATAAAGATTAAGTTTAAATTTGGTCAGAAATTTCCGGGTCGTCACAACACATAAGTGTTATAGGAAAACATGTACATCTAAAATATATTTAGACATACTTTGGATGGTCACCAAGTCCCAACCAAGAGTTGCTCTTCCCTTGTACATGTGTTGGACATTAATGTATACTTATAAATTAGTCTGGCAAATGCCACTTTGCAAGTAGAACTTACATATCCTTGGTTAAATGCTATGTCATCACTATATGTTTAATCCTAGATTAATTAGTGAACTCTTGCTAGTCATTACATGAATATTACTTGACTACTTGCTATTAATACATGAGTATTATTTGACTATGTGCTAAATGCTAACTTGCTAAGTAGTTACTTAATATGTATATGTATGAACCTTATCTTGCTATGTGTTACAAGTTGAAAATCCATCAACTTGTATTTGGAATACTTCAATATATGCTTATACTACTTGGATAATGCTTAATGTGTCATAATCTAGTGATCTTAAAAGGATGGAGAATCATTAACACACATAGGATTTGCTTAAGTCTAAAATCAAGTTTAAGAATAAAGTTTAGAATTGATTAAATTGATGTCTTATAACATGCTTAATTGATATTACTTGTTTTACTTATTAAGATATCATGAACACACTTAATTAAATCACAAACATGCTTAAATATGAATATTAATGTGCTTTGTGATTAAAGTGAGTTATTGTCATCAATGACATGTTGACCAACCAATAGGACTATAGCAAATGTGTTGATAATAAACAAAAGATTATGACAAAACTGTCTCAAATGATTATCATGATTTGTATCCAAGAATGTTAGACTTTCCACTCTAAGCATGACGAGTCACTATCAAGCAATACATCCAAGATAAATAAACACTTAATGTATATAGTACTTGTATAGGATGTTGAGTATATTTTGCAGATATTAAATGAAGTAAAGACTCCAAAGATTCAAGTTCAAAACTGATTCAAATGGCTATACAACGGATATAAGTTTTGGACTCGACCGCGTGCAGTCGACCCACGGTCGACCGTGGTCCCAGCCGCAGCAACGGCTATATTTTTTATCTCTCCATATAAATAGAAAGACTTGGAGAACTTTGAAGACTTGGACCTCTTGCATGCTTCAACTCAAAATCATTAGAGAATCACAAGAACATAACTCATATACATGTGTTTGTGATTAGCAAGAGAAGTTCTATAATCTCATAGATTATAGAAGGGGTTGTAAACTTTCTATCAAATTACTATCTTTGTGAGTTTACATAGTGTTGTATTAATCCTTAGAATTGTCTTAGGATTGTCATCACTAGAAAGGGTGAGTCTTGTACTTTGTAACTAGAAGTATATGATATCTTAGCTATCATCTTCCTCAAAGGGAACTAGGGAGTTGATTAATTCCATTGGGAATTAATACTTGTCTGAGGTGAAGACAAGTTGATCTAAGTTAGAGGTAATCTTTCAAAGGGATAGAAGGATTAGGTTTGTTATCTAAGAAGAAGTACAAGAATTATAAATCGGATCTCCACCAGATTGAAGAAAGGTCCTAAGTGAAGCAAAACTCCCGATTAGTGAATCGGGGAGTGGATTAGTTAACATCCACCTGAAACACTATAAATCCTTGTGTTTATGTTCTTTACTTTACATTCCGTATTACTACAAACATAAACACTACACACATTGGTTTGAGTTGACTAAATTGATCAAAGATTGTTCTAATCTTGTTGATCATCGAAAAAGTTTTAAAAATTGTATTAAGTAACTATTCACCCCCTCTAGTTACTTACACATGAAACTTACAACATCCTTGAAATATTGACTTTATACAAGGTTGATGAGTACAACTGATGAAAAATTCAAAATTTAATAGACAAAATAATGATTATTGATATCGGTCAAAAAGTCACATTTTTATCTCCAATATTAAGCCCTAGAACAATAAAGATTTAAACTTTTTCGGCAAAATTATCGCTTTTTCGGTTGATTTTGTAGATTAGGTAATTACGAAGGCGATGCAAAAAGAATAAAGTAAAACGGAGCTAAAACGAAGATTCTAGAGCGAAAACGGTGAAAGACAAGAAATCAAGTTACGATCCAGCAAATCAGCAAGCCAAACGGCTTACCAAACGGGCTGCCAAACGGCCTGCCAGTATGGCAAATGGCCTGCCAAACACCCAGATCAAATGGCCTCGTTAAACGGCTTGCCTTAGCAAACGGGCCCTGCAAACGGCCTACCAGCCATTTGCAGGCAAATTCCAAGTCTATTTAAAGGGCTTTCTCCATCCATTTCAACACACACTCAATTTGTAATTTGTTTCATATTTTCAAGCTTTTAGTTAGTTTTTAGTAGTAGTTAGCTTAGCTTTTATTTTTCGGAGGATATCCCAGCGAGTCCCTGCGATCTCGGGCAGATTTCTTCGGCCTTTTCAGGTTTTTATCCGAAACGCTTGTCTTTTGTATTAAACATGTGTTCTTACTTTTTATGTTTAATAAAGCATTCTGATATTACCATGATAGCTTAATTAATCTGTATGTTGCCATGATAAAAGTTTGGGTTAGCGTAATTATGTTAAATTAGTACGATTACTGTTATAATACTGAACTAGGAAGTCTGATAGATTTGTATGCTAGCATCTTAAGGATTAACCAACCTAGGTTGTGATCAGGACTTGTCCACCTATATGAAATTAGCTACTTCATAGGATTAAAACCCCTAGTTATACTGTATCTAAAGATTCTATGAACTCGGTATGGCTGGAGTTCCCGAGAGGCATTTAATGCGCTTTTAGGACACGGAACTTAGGAATTGAGACATGAATGACTTAGTATGCCTATTGAATATTCCAAAGAGACTTCTTAGGAGCTGTTAAGATCTAGTTAGTGCCTTCACTGTGTGACCCAAGCCTGTTGCATGTTCCTGTTCGATTATTGCCCTAGGACTTAGTCATATCAACTGTTTAGGTACTCATTAGGTTTCTATATGCTGTACTATCAGTATATCAACTGTAATTGTGATGACCCGGGAATTTCCGACCAAATTTAAACTTAATCTTTGCATTTTTTTGACACGATAAGCAAAGTCTGTAATGTTAAATCTCAAATATTTTGAAGTGTTTTCATTTTTGCAATTACCCTTTGACTATGCTCGATGATTCATGAACCTTTAATTATAAATAGATATGTGTATATAAAAATATATATATTAATTTGAAATATTATATGTTGCTCTTATTAAAAGTTAATTATATAAAATAAAATAAAATAAAAAATAAGATATTATAATAATTATTATTTAAAACATACCTTTATATAAATAAAGTATATTAAAAATAAATATTAAAAGAATGTAATACTTGTTGATGTTCCGATAGATTTTAAGCAAGTTATGTTCAAACTTATATGATTTTAAAATAAACGGTGATACGAGAATGAGTTATATAAGTTATAGGCTTATTAAAAATATATTTAGGACCTAAATATTTAATTTTAAACACTTTTTATATTTTACTCAAATATGAGAGGGACAGTTGATGTAATTTTTTATTTAATAATTTATGATTGAATTTTATACCATAATGACCAAAATAAATAAATATAGTTAATCTAAAAATATGGGATTTTCTGTAAACTTTTATCCGCCATTGATTAACAACGGAGTAGGAAATTTAGCTCGTAATAGGCGACGGCTAAGTTTAAACACGTTTTAAATTTTAAATAATATTATAATTATTATTTTTATTATTATTAACTTTATAATATATTAATATCAATCGTTATATTATTGAGTATCAATTTACAGACAACCACTGTGTCTAATTTAATATAATTGAGTAATTGTGTGAGTCACTTCTCTTACTTTTCCAATCTCCTTATTGATACATAGCATACAGATAACACTACTTACACATATGAAACTGCAATCTCTTTCTTTCTTCTTGAACCAAGATCAAACCCATGACAAATCACTAGGTTCTGCAACTATTGTCTTAGTTGTTTTGATTTCGGACAAACACCATTACTATAACCAAACACCTACAAGTAATCTTGTTTAGTTTGTGAACTTAACCAAACCGCCACCCAAGCTCACCTTTAAACCGCCACCACCCGGAACCACTTCACCATCTGGCTACCTCCACCATCGCAAACGACACCATCAATCACCATGAGACTCCCGAAACACACCTATATACTAACATATCGTCACCATCATCAAGCATTGTTACCATTACGGTTGACTTCACTCGACTAAACACCAAACGTTACCCACTACCATCAAACACCCACAACCTAGCCTGCTTGATTTATTATTTTTATTTTTCCTTTTCTCTCTGTTTTATCACAACCGTTACAAACCACCACCTTTATGTTATTTTTTTTTTTATACTGCACCTGTGTTCCATCTTGTTACGAAACCCAGACATCTTTAACTTACACCATAAACCAACTATGAACACCATGACATGCTACTGCCATATTTACATTTCTGTTTTTCTAATTCGATGAAGATATCAAACAATACGACCAACTTAACCCATAAAATCACCTGAGTCGACCTCTTCTATTTCCGTTTCATTCCACCTCAAAAACAAAAATATCAAAACCCAAGCTTTTATTTGTCAGTTTACTTTCGTGAACCAGACACCATGTGTGATGTATATATATATATATATATATATATATATATATATATATATATATATATATATATATATATATATATATATATATATATATATATATATATATATTGTGTTTTTGGTTGCACTAGGACCAAACCCCACTTGAAGATTGTGAGCCGTTTCTTTTTTTTTATTTTGGAAATCTTTTGGAGTCGGGTAGCAGAATAGAAAACCCTTTTGATTTCCTAGTAGGGCCGAGTTTATAGTTTAGGAATTGGGCCGAAAATTGTTTTACATGTTGGGCCGTATTTGTTTGATGATTGGGCTGAAAATAACATTAATGATGATGTAAATCGTGGTGAAGATGTAGATGATAAAACAGATACGGGTTAAATACATTTAGGATACAAATAAAGTCAGAAAAGCAAAACAGAGCAGATGGTTTAGGCAGTGTTGGTATAAGCGAGATGTCTCGAGTTCGAATCTGGGCAATAGCACTTCTTTTTGATCATTTCTTCAAAGGTTGTAACCATTTACTATTATTATTATTATTATTATTATTATTATTATTATTATTATTATTATTATTATTATTATTATTATTATTATTAATGATATGAGAATTATTATTATTAGTAATATCATTGTTATTATGATTAGGGTTATTAAAATTGTTATCGTAAAACTTATTATCATTATTAAGAATTATTTTAGTTATGATGTAAATTATTATTATTATTACAAATATTAATTATACAACTATTATTATCACTAATATAACTAATATTACTAATATTATTGTTATTACTAAGTATCATTTTATATATATCAGTATTATTACTATCATTATTACTAAAGGTACTATTATTTTAAACCTATCACTTTTATTAAAATTAGTATTATCGTTATTATTATAAATATTACAAAGTATCATTATTATTAAAACTTATCATTTTCATTTTTGTTATTAGTATTATTATTATTAATAAAGTTATTATTATTATTATTATTATTATTATTAGCAAATCATTATTTTCTAAACTATTATTTTAACAAATAAATATTTTGTGCATAAAAATATACTTATTACGTATACTATAATTGTATTAAAATTTCACATAACTATATATATCAAACTTACTAATATTATTTATATCAATACTTACAAATAACAAACTATCGATTTTTAAATATAACATTAAACAAGTATGTATATAAATATGGATATACTAACTATATTAATATTAACCATTTTGAATATATATACTTAAATTAAATATATAATATATAAATTAAGATATAATAAATAAATTTGTTCGATTACGATTATGCGTATTAATAAATATACAAATGATATAGGTTCTTGAATCCGAGGCCAACCCTGCATTATTCAGTTGTTTAATGTCGTCATATGCATTTTACTACAAAATACAATACTGTGAGTTCATTTGCTCCCTTTTACTATTTACATTTTTGGGACTGAGAATACATGCGCTGTTTTTACAACTGCTTTATTAAATGCTTTTGAAATACATTTTGAACTGCGAATACATGAAATGCTTTTATAAATGTTTGACGAGATAGACACAAGCAAAAAATTCCTCGAATGAATTATGTGAACGTGATAATTGCCACCATTGAATTATGTGGACGTGATAATTGCCACAATTGATATGAATATTTTTCCCCTGATTATTATTGCTTGGTAACCTAAGAATTAGGGAACATCACTAATTTTGATAATTAGTTCACGCCTAATTGACGCGAATCCTAAACGTAGCTACCGGGTTTAACACCCACACCCAGAATGTTCACCAGATGGAAGGGCTAGTGGGCGTGGTGTTTAGTACTTCAAAGTTTATATGATTATTATACAGACGAGATGTTCTGTTTTGGGGATATTATTATGCGCATTATATGTTAAGGTCGGTTATCAAGCCAAGCTATGAAAGCAATGAAAAGTGAATGTTATGTATCGAGAGAATGATTTTATACACAGGTTATGTGTATGTTATTTTTGTGCACAAGATATGTGTACGGTTACTAAGATTTATGAAAGATGATTTCGTACACGAGAAAGGTGTACTGTATTTAAAAGATATCGCATGTACATTACAGGTGGGTATAGGATTCGGGCCCATTTGTACCATGCAGGATTTAAATCTTGTGGTCTATCAAAATGATGAATTTTTTTATTTTATGATAAACATATGAACTCACCAACCTTTTAGTTGACACTTTAAAGCATGTTTATTCTCAGGTATGAAAGAAATCTTCCGCTGTGCATTTGCTCATATTACATGGAGTCGTTCATGGCATATAGAGGTCCGTTCATCGCAATGGTACCAGATGTTATTGTATTCGTCCAAGAGAATTTGGACGGGGTATGACAGTAATGCTGTATAATGTTTGAATTGATTTGATCTCATTAGTATGATGGAATGGTTGTTAGTTTTCATTTAAGGTTTTGCCAACTTAAACCGACAGATTCCTTCTGTTTATGATCAGTGTTCAATCAACACGGCACGTTGTTATTCAGTTAACTAAACTGATAACGAGGGTTAGAATTAGAGCTTAACTCACTAATAAACCTAGTACTTTACTGAGGATAACCTCCGAGGTATTGCTACCTTTCAATTATATGACCAAGTGACATACTTCTCGCTGCTCAAAGAGAACTCCGAGAGTTCAGAGATAAGTAGGTCTGTGTAATTGGATCATCCTACCAGATCTACATCATTCCAAGCATAGTCTTAACATAAGCATAATTACCTTTCCCTAACTCAACACTGATATCTTGGTCAACATTTCCCTGATCTGCATACTCCGGATATCCTTCCGCTCATTTACTTTTCCGCACTTAAGACTTTTAGCTTAAACCAACTACTATCTTTTATCCAGGTAATTTAACTAAAAGACAATTATCCACTTGATCTTCAATTCGATAATCCATAGAAAAAACACGACACTAGGTTAACTTACACCTTCTACACCTTAGAAAGTAAAAGTAAATTTAGGCTCCGCACAATATAAATAAATGAAGACACTGTGTGCTACCGAACCGGACATCCTGCGACGTAACGACACCGCACAAATAAAACTGTCCGTTAGTAGCATATCAATTATACTTTATACTAACTATATATTTAACCTAATCTAATATAGTCTAATCAAATCTAACTATGTTTAAATAAGAAAGTGGTAATTAAGTAAGTGTATCCAATTACAACCGTTATGATTATTTTATTTTAAATTATAACTTAACATTGATTTGAGTGATAATGTCATATTTGTATCTCTTCTCTTTTAACCATTGATTTAAATTTCAACTATTAATTAGGATTCCAATCAAAACTCTATTTGTATCATAAGGCATTTTGTAATAGTATTGATGTGATGAAGTGTGATTAGGGATTATGTAGATAATAGTGGTGATGAGGCAGATGTAATAGGATAAAGATAAATAGTGTCGAGGGTGTGATGGAGTGTGATGATAAGTAGGTCCCACCTCTTTTTAATTATTTTATTATTATTTATTTAATTAATTAAATCTAACTTTTTAATTGGTTGAATACTCCCTCATGCCCATTTTCCTTACGATGATGATTTCTATCACGCTAAGCTATTTCTTCTATATCACAGGAGATTTGTGGCGTAATGGTTGCATGATGGTGTCGATAACCCTTAATTAAGCCACATTAAAACCAGTCTAATTAAATACGACATCCGTAATAATTATAATTATTTGTTTCATTCCAATTTAATTATTTATCTATTTTATAATTAATTATTGATTATTATTTATATTAATAAATTATTTATTAATTATAGGATTTGATATCGTGAGTTATAAACTACCAGTATCATTCTATAGTATCTAATAAATATATATAATGATGATGTTATAAATAAAAATTATTAAAGGTTAAGAAAAATTCTTAAAGAAAGAGAAAAAATTTAAACCTCACATGATGATATCATTAAAATAATTAATTATATTTAATAAAATATTAACATGTAATTGTATAATATATGAAACATTATGTACAATCTTATAATATATAACAACCCTCACTTTTCGACTTCTGAAATTACTGAAATGACCCTAGGGTTTACTGCCTCACTATACGTATTAATTATTTAAGGGTTGTTATATACACAATCGATTTAACGTTGACTAAATAATAAAATTTTAGTCGACACTCACTGCTAATTAAAATTTATGCATTTCTGTAATATTATAACTATTAATCTATAAGTAATAAATAAAAAGTGACATTTATATAAATAATAAAACAATTGGGAACTAAATAAAAAATAAATACATGTCATGAATTAGTAAAAAGAAAATAATACTTATCATGTAGTAAATGTAAAAAAAAAGATAATAATAATAATAATAATAATAATGAGACTAAATAATCTTAAACAATTACATCCTTATGTTGACTAAAAATAAAATATATATATAAAAAAAAATATAAACTAGTACCACCTATTGTTGACTAAAAGAATTATAAAATAAAATAAAATAATAAATTAGAACATCCTTATGTTGACTAACACTCTAATACTTGCACTATATAAACGCCCCTAGACTCCTAGTTTCTCATTCACAAATCACACCAAAATCCCCTCTCTAAAAACTTGAAGAAGTCTTGAGGTAACTTTCTTTTCATTTTCTTATTTATTTTTATTCATTTTATTTATTTCTTGTATTTTGTTTAGCCAATTGTTATTTTAAATTGTTAATAAATATTTACATCAGCAGTATTTGTTTGGAAATTATTTAGAATAGTAATAGTACTTATAAAAATAATTATGATAAGTTATGGAATATTATTTGTAATTAATTACGAATTAAGTACTAATTAAACATGAAAAGCATATAAAATTCGTAATAAAATATTAAACAGTAATAAAAATAATTATAAATTTTTTTGAGATTATTATACTTTTATAAACAAGCAAAAATTATAAAAAATAAATAAATGGGTGGATTAGTATTTAAATAGAATTTACTTTTGCATTATTCTAAACCGAGAGAAATAATAAAGAAAATACAAAATAAATACAAAAGTGTATTAAATATATTTTTATAAAATTTTTATATGATTAGTAGCATCACTAGATACTGTAAAAAATATAAAAATAATTTTAAATTGTTTTTCCTATTTATTTAATTATAGGCCAATTAGAATGGTTAAATAATTAGAAAACATTAAATAAATAATATTTCGAAATAAAATTTGATTTAATAATTTTTATAACATTTTTACAGAATATAGAACTTGTAAAAAATATAAAAATATTTATTTAGGTCGATTTGATATTTATTACCTAATTAATTTTGATTTAATCTAAACCGAGAACATATGTAAAGAAAAATGGAAATAAATATAAAAACTTAGAAAAATTATGTTTGTAAATGATTCTACTGATTCATATGCCTAACTAGAGTTATAAAAATTATGAACATAATTTTTAGGTGACTAATGGAATTAATCAACAAATTAAATCGTATATGTATATAATTCGGCTAAACTAATTAAATACATATAAATACATTAATATTATATTGTTACTATTATTATAAAACATCAAAATAATACTTATAATAACTAATTAATTCCTTTCCCTATTATACTAAAGAATTAAAAAAATTAAAAATCAATAATAAAGAATAATACTTATATTATAAGATTATAACATATACGATAATGTGAAATTACTCGAACGTCAACGCTAATCATGGCCTAGGGTGATCCTTGGTACCATTATGGGCTGCTTGTGGATCTTGAATGCCAAGATTTAGATTCTGGTCAAGAGATCCTGGGCTGACCGGTAACAATAGATCATTCAAGTGACTCGGCGGTGGCATAGATGTTTGGGTATGGTGCACAATATCAAACCCGACTATAGTAATCATACACTCACTAAGTGAACAACACTTAGTCACTTACACACTTAATAAGTGGTGGACTTATTAAGAACAACTCACTAGTGTTCAACACTAACTTACTAAACATGGAAACTTACTAAAAATGGAAACTTACTAAGAATGGGAACTTAGTAAAACAAACTACACTTAAACACTTGCATACTTAAACTTAAACTTGAGTAAACATTTAACTACTTTTAAATGTCATTAGGTTGACTTTCTGCTCACATTCATCCTCTTCTATTCCGAGGAATAACAAACTCTTCTCCTACTTACTACGGTGAACTTCATAGCCCCACTTACTATTGCGCAATTTATTTAAACTTACTGGGGTGAGACGCATGCTACTTTTAATATTTACAATTTAGACACAAGTACCAACTATTAAACTGTGCTATACTTGGCTAAGTCCTGCAAGTCCCCACTGTGATATTTTTAATTACTTTTACATAACGCATTCTTAATTATTGGAGGTAGGCCTATCGGGAGTAACATCCCTGATACATTTGACAAAGTCATTGTATTACTTAATAATAATTCAAATCGACAAGGACAGTACAACTTGTCACGGGGCAAACTTCGAAACTGTTTAGTCTAAATATCACAAACTTGGCACTACTTTTAGATCCCTGGGAGATCTACTTTTATAAATAAAAATCTTGTGGTCTAAACAACGGTCAACTATTTTGTTAAACCTATGAACTTCACTCAACCTTTTTGGTTGACACTTTAGCATGTTTTATCTCAGGTTACTATTGATCAGTTTGCTCTTATCTATGTGATGCTACTTGGACTCTAGGACTTGAAGAAAGAGTCACATTTATTATTTATGCATTTATTACATTCTTGTAATTTCAATTCTTGTAACGACATTCCATTTCTTTCCGCTGCGTACTCAATAAAGTTTGTTTTTATCATATAGTGTCGTTCTCATTATATTATATGTTGGTATTTTTGATATTAATGTCACATTCACCCAGGCCCTAACTGGGGGCGTGATAGGTTGGTATCAGAGCGTAACCAGGCTGTTATAGAGAACCAGGATTGCATTTTTATGTGTGCCTTACTTGCTAGCTAGGGTGCCTTAACAATCTAGGAAACTATAACCTTTCCTACCTTTGACTTAAAGCACTTAGGATTGCCTTATAATCTTAATAACCTTGCTTTAATAATCTTGGCTTAAAATTCTAATCGAAGTCTCTCTCCTAATGTTAGGATGTCAAGCGTTAATCAAACCAACAAAACAACTCTCTTCAAACCATCTGAAGTAATGGCTCACTTCAAACCTGCCACCGAAGAAGATACTGGATACTCTTCAACTGCAAGACCAGTCCGAAGTCCTCTTTATGGTCCGGACTCACCACCATTGAACTACAGTCCAAATACTCTCCAAGATTCATCTAAGTCTCCCGAATACCACCCGACTCTAAGATCGAAAAGTATAGGGAAACGCCCTGCTGATTTTAAAGAAGATGGCCCGTCTAAGAAAAGAGCCTGATCTCCTTCCTACGATAACTATAACGCCTTGTGTGAAATCACGAATATGCGAAAAACTACCGAGAAGAACTTTGATGGCTTGCTTCGCCATGTTGCAAGGGTCGAGGCTCGAATGGATGAAAAAGACCTAGCGATCAAGAAACTATTGAAGGAGAATGCTGAGTTAAAGAAAGAGATAAAGTTGGTGAAATATGAAAGTGAAAGAAGTGCCCGATGGGGGAAGCAATCTCTCACTTATTTGAGAGAAGATGTCGACTTTAGATTGAAGGTGGAGGAAAACCGTGTCAAACACCAACTTGCTCTAAGAGACTACGACTGCAATGTAGTCAATAGTAGAGTTACTAATCTCTATAATAATCTCGAGTTCCTTTACGAGAAGCAAAAGGCAAAGAATGAGAAAGTAGAGAAGTTTATAAAGGAGGCTGGGAAGAAGAAGTGAACCCGACATTCGTTTTGTTTTGTTTTGTTTTTCCATTCTTTTATTTTCCTAATTATGTAAAGGCTTTGCCTAAAACTATTTCTATATCCAACTCGTGTAATAAAAAGGCTTATTTAATGACTCGTTTCTAATAATATAAAGTGTTTCATTCATATCATGTTGATATCAATACTTTATCTTTATCATACTTGTAATTGCTCAAACTTATAACTTGTCAACTTATCAAACTTATGTTCACTTTTATATAGTGAAGTGATGAGTGCAGCGGTGTATACGAAATACTATTAAATACGATACAATTTTGCACAAGTTTTAATTTAATTTATTTACAGATGGGATATACCTAAACCTTGCTACAACACTATAGACAGTATACCTAATCATAGAGTAGTATAGTTTTTAGTAAGTCCGGTTCGTTCCACAGGGAGACGGCTTATTTTACACTATATTTTTATATAACTATATTTGTACAAAATATAAATATATATATTACAATTATTATTATTATTATTATAAAAGGGGCGTTTTACCGTTTAATGACTGGTTTGTCGATTTTATATTTTAAGCGAAGCGTAAAGTAAATGACGATATTTAACTAACGATAAAATAAATAACAATAATTAAAATAACAATAAATAAAAGTACGAGGAAATATGAAATAAAATAAATTATGCTTATTTAAACTTTCGTACTCATGATGTTTGACGTTTTGATTTTGATTTATTACCCTGGGTTAATTGTTCTTTGTCCTGGATTATTTGATATGTCCATCTGGTTTTGTCCATAATAGTCCATCGGTCATAATTATAAAGTGCGAGGGTCTTCGTCAAATTAACCTTATACCCGAAGTCAAATATTCCAACTAATTGGGGACTTAAACTGTAATAAGGTTTTAATACATTGTTAATGATTACACTAGGTTATCAGGTGCACCTTGGATTGAACTAGACGAATTGCATTTTGCCAGATAGATTTTTTTAGAAACCCAAGGTTTTAATACTTTATTAACAATTACACCAATTTCCCTTGAATGTAATCCACCCTTGTTTTAATAAGTCCATTGACTATTAATCCATCCCCGTGTTCGGTTAAATGAACAATTATTAGTATTTATAAATATCCCGCTCATCGTACCCGATTAAGCGTATGTGGTTATTTATAGTTACGTCAAATTGTAAATCTCTATATTAATCAAATATAAAGTCCATTAATAGCCCATATCCCAATTTCCACAAGTGTCGGTCTTTTGTCCAAACCCCAATTATGGTCCAAAGCCTAATAACTCTGTCTTAATAATTAGTCCAACATTACGATTACTTCGGCTCAAATAAGAATAATAATAACTTAAATATGAGACATTAATTTAAAAAGGAAGAACATAGCTTACAGTGGTTATTAATCGCGTAGTGTTACACGGACAGAAATCCGGCTTTAAAACCCGTAAAATAACCTTTACATTACCCAAACTAATCTAATATAAAACTAAACTATTTTATATATATATATATATATATATATATATATATATATATATATATATATATATATATATATATATATATATATATATAACAGAGGGAGTAGAGAGATATTGATATGGTGTGAAGAGGTCGATGCCTCAGTGCCTTGCATTTATAGGCAAATAATTTGCACTATTCAAGTTGAAAAGTTTGTTGGCGTCTTGTTGGTGCAGAGAATTGAAATTCTCAAATTTGATACGCATGTTTCATTGAATTATTTAGATATTATTATTATTATTATATTATTGTTATTTTAGCCACCGGTTACTATTATTATTATTATATTATATTTATTATTAAAATATATTATTATTATTATGAATTATATATATATTATATTATATTCTTGTGCATAGCTGACTTGTAATTTTAGGTCCGTTGTCTCGTACGTTGATACTCGGTTTATGTCTCGGTTCCGAATTTTCGAACGTCTTTTCGTACACTTAGATATCTTGTATTTTGCATTCCGCGACTTGTACTTTTATCAATATTTAGACGTTGATCATCAATAAATTGAACCACTTCGAGTTTAACTTGTACGTTTGAGCATTTTGGACGTTTTCGTCTTCAAATCTTCATTTTCATCTTCCGTCTTCGCACTTATTTAATATAAACGACTACAACTTAAAAATAGAACAATTACAACTAAAAACTTTACATATTGGAAGGATATTGTGACTAAATATATGATCATTTGGAGCAGTATCAAATATCCCCACACTTGAACGTTGCTTGTCCTCAAGCAATACAGAACTTGATATTAAATCACACTTCACTCGAATCACTTTTTTATTCTCACACTTTATACATCAATGATTTTGATACGGCGGTATAAACAATGATAGTAACGATGTGGTTTACAGTCCCACATGACTATGAAAATTTAGATCCTTAAAGAAATTGGATCTTTATGAAAACATTTGATCTTTTGAAATTTCATTCTAGCTTTTACCCTAGATAAGTTTTCTGGAATAACCCTTCACCGGTGTTTGCAAAATGTTTTTGTGGGTTTTGTGGGTTTCAGATTTTAAAATTTTAGCTCAAAACTTGTGGTTTTGTGTCACCCACTTGCTAACCTTGTATTAGGAAAGCAACACGTCCAGTATACTTGTTCCGTATATTACCTTTCATTAAACTACCGTCCAGTTGTAAAGGAAAGCGTTGAGCAAGCAACTGTTAAGGCAATGTCTAATGACATGCAGATGATCATGGTCTAAAATGTGTCGGATGCAATTACTATCCTTTGTAGGAGAAATAGTAAAGATCACCCTATAATTTTTCGGTCTGGCACAAGGTCCTGTCTTCGACCAAGCTATGCAACCACCGTTCTTACGGTTGATACCCGATTTGGTACAGGTGACCTAATAAAATTTGGTGAATTCTTAGGATTTTACGTTCAATGGTAAAGAACGCATTGAAAATAGGTTTTCAGAAAACAAATCGGTTTTAATTTAATCAAAATATTTTCTTGTTCAAGCTCGAGTTTAGATATCATCGAATTCCATGAGTTTGTAATTCTCAATCTCTAAGGTCAATCTCAAGGATTGAGTAATATCAGGCTTAAAAGCTGATTTTTAATCTTTTAGGAGATTATCCTTTCTGGGGGTCTGATTCATTAGTCTTATCAAGCTAATTTGCACGGCGCCCTCCCCATTTTACGAGACAGATCCTCTCATGGTTAGGATAAGTCTGACCACTTGGTGACCCTGTTTGATGCTGAGGTCCGTGGATTTCCAGCTGATTTTCGAGAAAACTTTTCAAGGCTTTTCGTAGACTTTACAACTGGTCTGGATGACAACTTCTTGACCTAAATCAAGAAGCGCATTTCTGTTTTTGAAGACTTTACTTCATTTTAATGATGGAATTGATTCATCGTGTAAATCCATATTTTCTTTCAAAAGTATTACAATAAACCGGGTAAAACAGTTAATTTAGTCCAAAACAAAAGCACCTGCAATAACTTTACAGAAACATGTGATAGATAGTTTTTAATTGAATAACTTAGTACATTCTCCCTACACTTGGCTTTTTTCATGCGTCTTTTTATTTTTAATAAACAAATTCAAACGTTTTAGTTGTTTCTCAATTTATGTCGTTTCTAAGGTAACGACAATTTCGGCATTAACACCTAGTTTTATCATTCATAAATATGTATAAACATGATTTTGAATTCATTTAGTTGAAAATTTTTCAAATTTTCATAAAATTTAGAAAATAAGCCAAGTATAAACCTGAGAGAATTTATAACCCTTCCCCACACTTGAGATCATGCAATGCCCTCATTTGCATGAAATCAGACTATAATTATAAATTCATGAGGGTGATTAGTGTAAAAAAGTGATTAAAAATAACCAGTTTGTAATTGCAAAGCTCGTCGAATGTAAAATGGCGCTCTTCATCTTTCATTACTTTTGTTGTTTTACCACACATGTTTTTCTTCAAAAATGGTTGCTTTTCTGAACTGTTCGCCAATCTTTGAAAATACGTCTTTTACCCTTGCTCATCATGCATTTTTATTAACGAGTTATGCACTAACCCGAACCCTGAATTTAACGTTAAGTGGGGTTAGACTTCCCCACACTTAGCTGACGACATGTGAAGTCGGTAGAATAAGTTCCATGAATTAAAATAGTGAGCCAGTTATTTACATCTCGGGTGGTGTATAATATATCAATGGGTTTAAAGTTTAGACCCACCCGATTGTCACTAATTAATTATTTTTTAAGTGTAGCTTTTAGTAAATGGATATGTCTCTTTTTTGGTTCTTGGTTAAATGAATCGTTATACACAGACATACATATTTATTTAGGGTGGCAAATTCCTAACATTTCCTTCCGTTTATTCTCGGGATCAAAGTTTTCACCTCTATTACCCAATTGGGTGAAATCTGAGGTATCAATATCTATTACAGCTCGTAGTTCATCTTCGGTAGATGACTCGTCTATTGAGAATATTGGGTTGGAAGGTTGTGGAATGGTGAATTTCGGGATCGAAGCAAATTCTTCTTCATTAACGGTCCTTATCGGTCCCACCACTTTGGTCTCGGGGGTAAAATTTTTAACGTTATCGTTTTCCTAAGAGTAGCAATTTGTCATCCTTACTTCTTCTTCACTCATTGATGGATCGATGATTTTGTCGGTATTGGCTAATGTGTCGGTATGTTGTGAAATTGGTAAAACTGAATAAAAAGTATCATCGGGATATTTGGTGATTTCGGAGCTCTCGAATTCATCAAAATTCGATGATATGAGATTTTCGTGCATACGACTCCTCAGATCAACAAATGTGTAGTCTGATAGAGTTTCAGCTTGCCAATTTGCAAACTCTCTTATCTGTTCATTTTGAGCGTCAAATTCTTCGAGTTTGATTTTCATATAATCTAAAAAAATTTCAGACACATAATTTTCCTCGTCCTCTAGTTGTTGAGTTTGGATATATTCTTGGGAATAATCCTAATTTGAATTGTATTCCTCATAATCATTTCATTCTGGTTCCATGGGTGCATAATTTTCCATAGGAACGTAATAATAACATTCCCATGTTGAATGATAATCTCCACAGATTTCACAACCAATTATTGTTTCGTCATTCATGATCCAAGTTTGATCGAACGAATTTTCATCAACACCCGTTTGAGAGTATTGATGTATTTGATTTCGTATGTCAGAAAGAGTTTCCAAAATATTTTCGAGATTTTCCATAATACGCTTATTACCAAATTTTAGCTACAATGTGGTGCATTTACTAATTATTCTATTAGTTATAAAACTAAAAATTATATAAGTTATCAAATTAATAGACTTTTCTTCTTTTGCCCACGTTTCGAATAGCCAATAGATGCAGCAGGTAGCCAGGACCCTTTAAATCGGAAATTCACAACTCGCCACTAACAAATTCAACTATTACTACGAAACAGAAAAACGGTGTCTACGAATATGATTTTTGATAGAGTTTTAGAAAAATACTCGAATTTCTAGTAAGAATGAAATTTTTTTTTAATTTTTTTTTACGATTAATTTTTTTTTTCCGAGTAGGACAGAGCAAAATTAAACAACCAAATTACTTGTGGTTGTGCTAGTTTACGTGGACAAACACCAAGGAGAGCAAAAGTGGTACTTTGATTTTCAATTAATTGTACTGTTTAGTTTTATGTCATATATTGTAATTGTTTACAATTTAATTGTTTTTGCTAGCACGAATATTCTAATGCTATTCTAATTTAATAATAGTCTAGTGGCAAATTGAATATGGCTATCTAATAATGCACAACTTGTCTGGCAAATTGAATTAGTTTAACACCACCTTTAAATTATTATTATATATATATATCTAATAATGCACAACTTGTCTGACAAACGCATATTATTATTATATATTTTAAGTAATTTATATCTTTAACACACGTCTCCCCGGCAGCGGCGTCAAAAACTTGATGAGTGCAGCGGTGTATACGAAATACTATTAAATACGATACAATTTTACACAAGTTTTAATTTAATTTATTTACAGATGGGATATACCTAAACCTTGCTACAACACTATAGGCAGTGTACCTAATAATAATAATAATAATAATAATAATAATAATAATAATAATAATAATAATAATAATAATAATAATAATAATAATAATAATAATAATAATAATAATAATAATAATAATAATAATAATAATAATAATAATAATAAGACTAAATAATTTTAAACAATTACATCCTTATGTTGACTAAAAATAAAATATATATATAAAAAAAAATATAAACTAGTACCACCTATTGTTGACTAAAAGAATTATAAAATAAAATAAAATCATAAATTAGAACATCCTTATATTGACTAACACTCTAATAATTGCACTATATAAACACCCCTAGACTGCTAGTTTCTCATTCATAAATCACACCAAAATCCCCTCTCTAAAAACTTGAAGAAGTCTTGAGGAAACTTTCTTTTCATTTTCTTATTTATTTTTATTCATTTTATTTATTTCTTGTATTTTGTTTAGCCAATTGTTATTTTAAATTGTTAATAAATATTCACATCAGTAGTATTTGTTTGAAAATTATTTAGAACAGTAGTAGTACTTATAAAAATAATTATGATAAGTTATGGAATATTATTTTTAATTAATTACGAATTAAGTACTAATTAAACATGAAAACCATATAAAATTTGTAATAAAATATTAAACAGTAATAAAAATAATTATAATTTTTTTTTGAGATTATTATACTTTTATAAACAAGAAAAAATTATAAAAAATAAATAAATGGGTCGATTAGTATTTAAATAGAATTTACTTTTGCATTATTCTAAACCGAGAGAAATAATAAAGAAAATACAAAATAAATATAAACGTGTATTAAATCTATTTTTATAAAATTTTTATATGATTAGTAGCATCACTAGATACTGTAAAAAATATAAAAATTAATTTTAAATTGTTTTTCCTATTTATTTAATTATAGGCCGATTAGAATGGTTAAATAATTAGAAAACATTAAATAAATAATATTTCTATATAAAATTTGATTTAATAATTTTTTTAACATTTTTACAGAATATAGAACTTGTAAAAAATAGAAAAATATTTATTTAGGTCAATTTGATATTTATTACCTAATTAATTTTGATTTAATCTAAACCAAGAACATATGTAAAGAAAAATGAAAATAAATATAAAAACTTGGAAAAATTATGTTTGTAAATGCTTCTACAGATTCATATACCTAACTAGAGTTATAAAAATTATGAACATAATTTTTAGGTGAATAATGGAATTAATCAACAAATTAAATCGTATATGTATATAATTCGGCTAAACTAATTAAATACATATAAATACATTAATATTATATTGTTACTATTATTATAAAACATCAAAATAATACTTATAATAACTAATTAATTCCTTTCCCAATTATACTAAAGAATTAAAAAAATTAAAAATCAATAATAAAGAATAATACTTATATTATAAGATTATAACATATACGATAATGTGAAATTACTCGAACGTCAACGCTAATCATGGCCTAGGGTGATCCTTGGTACCATTATGGGACGCTTGTGGATCTCGAATGCCAAGACTTAGATTCTGGTCAAGAGATCCTGGGCCAACCGGTAACAATAGATCATTCAAGTGACTCGGCGGTGGCATAGATGTTTGGGTATGGTGCACAATATCAAACCCGACTATAGTAATCATACACTCACTAAGTGAACAACACTTAGTCACTTACACACTTAATAAGTGGTGGACTTATTAAGAACAACTCACTAGTGTTCAACACTAACTTACTAAACATGAAAACTTACTAAAAATGGAAACTTATTAAGAATGGGAACTTAGTAAAACAAACTACACTTAAACACTTGCATACTTAAACTTAAACTTGAGCAAACATTTAACTACTCTTAAATGTCATTAGGTTGACTTTCTGCTCACATTCATCCTCTTCTATTCCGAGGAATAACAAACTCTTCTCCTACTTACTAAGGTGACCTTCATAGCCCCACTTACTATTGCGCAATTTATTTAAACTTACTGGGGTGAGACGCATGCTACTTTTAATATTTACATTTTAGACACAAGTACCAACTATTAAACTGTGCTATACCTGGCTATGTCCTGCAAGTCCCCACTGTGATATTTTTAATTGCTTTTACATAACGCATTCTTAATTATTGGGGGTAGGCCTATCGGGAGTAACGTCCCTGATACATTTGACAAAGTCATTGTATTACTTAATAATGATTCAAATCGACAAGGACAATACAACTTGTCACGGGGCAAACTTCGAAACTGTTTAGTCTAAATATCACAAACTTGTCACTACTTTTAGATCCCTGCGAGATCTACTTTTATAAATAAAAATCTTGTGGTCTAAACAACGATCAACTATTTTGTTAAACCTATGAACTTCACTTAACCTTTTTGGTTGACACTTTAGCATGTTTTGTCTCAGGTTATGATTGATCCGTTTGCTCTTATCTATGTGATGCTACTTGAACTCTAGAACTTGAAGAAAGAGTCACATTTATTATTTATGCATTTATTACATTCTTGTAATTTCAATTCTTGTAACGACATTCCATTTCTTTCCGCTGCGTACTCAATAAAGTTTGTTTTTATCATATAGTGTCGTTCTCATTATATAATATGTTGGTATTTTTGATATTAATGTCACATTCACCCAGACCCTAACTGGGTGTGTGATATGATAAAACACCCCAATGACCATATGTACATTATTTGAAGCATTATGTACAAATTTATGACAAAACACCATCATGACCATATGTACAATATTTGAAGCATTATGTACAAACTTTAAAACAAATTGTACAATCTTTTATAAAACACCCCATAAAAATATGTACAAACTTTGAAGCATATTGTACAACCTTCATATAATAATTGTATCTAATTTTAAAAAAAAAAATCAAGAGGCATTTATTATTATTAATAATATAAATACTCAATTTTTAAACATTATTTATTATTATTATTATTATTATTATTATTATTATTTATTATTTATTATTTATTATTATTATTATTATTATTATTATTATTATTATTATTATTATAAATATAAATATAATAATTATTATTATATTATTATTATTTAAATATGAGTCCTCTTTACGAGATTAATTACGTTATATATGTATGTGAAATACATGTCTCAATATAAGGTTGTAATGTAGGCTTTTATAACAAGAAAAATAGTAATTGTGATGAAACCTGAAAGAGTGTAGTGGGGAGAATATATTTAGTTCATTTATTCTAACAAAGTTAAGTAAATCAATATAATGTAATAATCGTGGCCAAACAGAAAAACGATACGATATAGATGATAACTCGTGAATCTCACACGACAAAAAAGCTACTGCCCGTTTTTTATTTTATTCATAAAAACTCAGAACTGATTTTTACGAAGCTAAATAACATCTTAAATACTAGGCTAGATAACCAATAGAAGGAAACTAGATAACTAATAGAAGGAAATATATAAACATAAAATATATAATTTAAAATAACCAAATCTCTTGTAAATTCAACTATCAATTTGCCAGCCTTATCCTTGACGTATTCCTTTGACTTATTCCTTGCCACATAATCCTTTGTTTAACACGATATTCGGTACCATACGTAATTCCAATCCAGCCTACAATATTTTCATATTATTATTCGAATATGAACCAACATGTAACTCAAATATGAGCCCACATATTATTATTACTTTGGATATCAACAATGGGCGGCCCAGTTCCCGTTTCACCAAAATAGTCACGCAACCTCACAAACGAAAGTTCAATATCCAACTTCATAATTTCAGCCCAATAGATTTGCAACCCAATTTTCGCAAGCCCAGCTTGACCCGATCCTGCATCACAATATATCTATATAAAAGATGAGAAGCTTTTTAGTCGGAATTCGTGGTTCCACGAGTCATTTAACTAAATGATTTTAGAATTTACATTCACTTAAAAGTTAAAACATATCATTAAACTATTTCGTTTAAACAAATTCGTAGTCCCACGAGTCATTTCACTAGTAAAATATAAAATACTACGGAGTAACAAAAATCATATATGTCTGTTCAAAAGCTTAAAACCAAATTGGGTTGTATGGTTCAAAAACTTTGGGTTTCTAAGAAGCCCAACTAAAAAAAAACTCAAAACCCATATATAAAAAAGCAAAAAACTTTCGAAAATCATTTCTTTTATTCAACCATTTGCAGAAACAGTTTTAGGGTTTATGGGCTCAACAATTGACTGCTAAAACCCTCTTCGGACAATCACCTAAAATGGCGGCACTTACTCTTCAGTTTCACAACCTTCCTTCCACCGTGTCTCCAACCCCAAAACGACGAGTAATAATTCCTTCAAATTATTAATTTTTGTATCTTCATATTTGTTTATATTTTTGTTGTTCAATTTTGACTTTTAAATTCTGTTTTTCTGTAGATTGCTCCTATCTCTGCAACATGGAACAAAACTTCTTTTCGGATTCAGAGAGCATCAAATGGTACTGAATTATCATTTCTTGTATTAAATAGTGAATTGCAACAAAATGATTAATTCACACACACACACGCACACACTGACACACAATTATATTTGCAGTTTGTTTAATTTTTTAAAGATTGATAATTGTGTCTAAAGTTGCTACCTTTTTATTTTTATTTGTAGTCCCAAGTTTGGTAACTCACTGCCCATATGATGAAATGAAATTATGTAGTCACTTTTTGTTTGTTCAGTAAATAGCTAAATATAATGTGCTATAACTGTGTTTATATTGAATTTCGTTTAGTCTTTTGTGTGGGTGGTTTAAAGTGGAGGAAGGCTAAAGAGGCTTCATTCTTGAGTTCAAGTAAAGGTCATATTGTGTGTGCTGCAAATGATTCTATATCTGAGGTGAAAACGAATATTGTAGATAAAAAAGTTAGTGATAATCTTGATGGGGTCGAACCATTTGGAGGCAAATCAGGATCCGTTTCGTTTATTGGATTGACCCACCAAATGGTTGAAGAAGGGAAATTGGTGTCATCACCATTCAAAGAAAATCGGTCTTTGTTGTGGGTTGTTGCCCCCATCGCTTTGATTTCATCAGTTATAATCCCACAGTTTTTCGGCCTTTTGAGCATTGACCTTGTTCAGGATGTTGTTCTTACAGGTACTGTATTATTTTTTGCAGTAACTATCTTATTTGTGAAAGTTAATAATATGGCCCATTTTCACCCATGACCCGTTTAAAGGCTGACCCATTTTGACCCATGACCTGTTCTGACCCAAACCCATTTGATCCTTGACCAACCCGAACCGTTTACCAGGCATAAATATGGTTTGTAAAAATGAACGAAGAATGATGGTTGTTTGCATTGAAAAGGCTAGTATCATTGTTCAAAAAGTGACTAACTTTAAAGAGTTTAATATGTTTGTGCAGAGATTGTGTATACGGTATCTTCTGAAGTTATGTTTTACATAGGCCTAGCAACGTTTCTATTTGTGACTGACCGAGTGCAAAGACCGTACTTACAATATAGTTCAAAAAGATGGAGTTTGATAACGGGTCTACGAGGATACTTGACATCAGCATTTTTTGTAATGGGGTTTAAAGTTTTAGCACCGATGTTCGCTGCATTTGTCACTTGGCCGTTACTGGGTGTAGCAGGCGCGGTTTCTGTTGCTCCTTATTTAATGGGTTGTTTAGTTCAGTTTATATTCGAGAAAGTCCTTGAAAAACGCCAGTCGTCTTGTTGGCCTATCGTCCCTATTGTTTTTGAGGTTTGTAGTTTTTGTAATTTTTGGATTAGGGATGCTCGGGAAACCCGAAACCGTACATTTTTTAGCTGGGTACGGGCCAGATCTGTGAGTCTAAGGCCGGGTATGGGGATGGTTTTAAATTTTTATGCTTGTTTTTGTTTGGGGACAGTTTTAGATACAAACCCCTGTATACCTGAAAAAGACCTGAATCCGTATACCGGACCCGTTTAAATTTAAATAATAGATAATATACATATACATATATTATTTTATAATATATACTTATTTACTTTAAATGGGGACACGATTACCCGATAAACCTACCTATTCAATATTTAGCAAGTAATTGGGTACCCGGATACATATGGGGAACCCGTTTACGCGATAGTTAGTAAGTAAATGGGGACCGTTCGGGTATGGGTCCGAGTTTACGATGGAGTTTCTTAATCGGGTTCGGGAACGGGATTACCTAGACCTGGTCTAAACCTGGCCCTATGCCATCCATGGATGGATTTTTGATTCATTTCATAACGAAGAATTTTACTAATTTTTATATGTTTTTTTTGCAGGTTTATAGGTTGTATCAGTTGACCAAATCTATGCACTTTATGGAGAAGTTAATGTTTCAAATGCGGGGTCTACCGAAGTCGCCTGAATTGATGGAGAAGAGCGGTGCGTTGGCTGCAATGATTGTGACTTTTGAAGTTCTTGCAGTTGTTTGCATTTGGTCATTTTTGACATTTATACAAAGGCTATTTCCTTCTAGACCTGTTGCTGAGAATTATTGAGCTCATCTTTGTGAAGGATGTTGTAAAGTTCATGACTATTTCATTTTAATGGTACAACTACGAACCTGTTGTTACGAGTTTCTTCATACGAATGGAGCTCTATTTTATAGAAGATTAATGTTAAAACCGAAATCATTAGTTGATACAATTATATATATGTTAACCACGCTGGTTTGCCTGAAAGGGCACCGAGTTGACCAATGAAGCACATCACCGGGTTCGATTCCTGGCTATATCAAATCGTTCAGAAAGGGAGTGTGACCAGAGGGTGTGCGTAATGTGCAATTCACCCGGTACCGTATCTCGCAATCGAGGGTTTGATTATTCGAGGTTACCCTCTATGTGGGAGTCAATGTGCTCGTTGATAGGGGGTTTCCTCGCTAATCAAAAAACAACATATATATATATATATATATATATATATATATATATATATATATATATATATATATATATATATATATATATATATATATATATATATATATATATGAAGAATATTCATTTGAATCCATAAATTAAGTTGAGATTTAAGGGACCAATGAGAGCGTGACATGTGGCACGAAAATCACATGTGATTGAAAAAAAAAAAAAAAAAAAAATTCGAAAATTTTTTTTTACGAATTTTTTTTCGAATTTTTCTTTACAATCACATGTGATTTAACTGTACAATCACATGTGATCGAATTATACAATCACATGTGATTGTAAAAAAAAATTTCGAAAAAAAAAATTTGAAAAAAAAATTTCGAAAATTTTTTTTTGAATTTTTTTTTTCTTTCAATCACATGTGATTTTCGCGTCACATGTCGCGCTCTCGTTGGTCCCTTGATTTTCAAGCAAATTAATGGATGTAAGTGATTACAACTCATATATATATATATATATATATATATATATATATATATAGTGGTAGGATCAAGAGGGAAGTAACCATTCGGGGGAAGCAAAAACTTTTTTTTTTTTCGTTTTTTGAAAAAACTTTGTTCACGAACATTATAGATGAGATGAAAATATGAACATTTAGTAGAGACACTTTTGATAAATATTTTTATTTTGACGGAAAAACGCCCGAAGAAGTAATATATAACAATTATCGTGTTTTTCGAGCGTATATTGAGGTTTTAGCTATTGGGGTTTAGATATTAGGGTTTAGATATTAGGGTTTATAGTGTTTAGATATTAGGGTTTAAAAATTTAGGGTTTAGGGTTTAGATTTAGGATTTAGATTGAGTTTTTAACACGAACGGTTTAGAGTTTAGGGTTTAGGGTTTAGGGTTTAGGGTTTGGTGTTTTGGGTTTATGTAATAAACCCAAAACACCAAACCCTAAACCCTAAACCCTAAACTCTAAATCGGGCTAAATTTTACTTCACAAAACATGAAGAAAAAAAACGTTCATATTCTTCACGAACAATATTATCTTGAATGTTATTTTTGTCGATCGTTTTCCCGCCTAAATAATAACATTCATCACGAAGTGTCTCTTTTAAATGTTCATATTTTTGTGTGATCTTGATGCCGGAAATTTTTTTTTTCAAAAAAAACGAATTTTTTTTTTTTTTTTGCTTCCCCCCGCTTCCCCCCGATTGGTTACTTCCCCATTGATCCTGCCCATATATATATATATATATATATATATATATATATATATATATATATATATATATATATATATATATATATATATATATATATATATATATATATATATATATATATATATATATATATATATATGCAACTTGTTAGCTAATATAATGTGATCCTTATAGTTAACTGTGTAGATAGACGCTTTTAAATAAGTAAACTACCACAATATCAAACAACAACAAATCATAAAGTACTTATTTGCTTATTGTTTGTTTACTTTTATGGCAGATAACCAAATCTACAACCTCTGCTAAAAACTGTTTATCTGCTCACGTTAGAAGAAATAAGCACGTTACCTGATTATTTTCTTAGAACATAAACACTTCAAAATGAACAATTTCCAAGTATGGATCATTCGACACAAACTCCAGTCAAACTTTCAATCCCAGAAGCATTTAGAGAAATGGTTGTGTGAAGAACACGAAGAACTACTTCCTCGAGTGTGCTCTTAAGTACCACTGAAGATACATTATGGAACCGTAGATTCATAATCGGATACATCATTATCTACATGGTAACCGCTTTTTGAACACTTTAAATTACAACTGAAAGTATACATATACATACTGTATATACTTTAGAAGTAAAAACATAAACTATGAAAATGAATATCCTGGGCCATTGTAAGTAACTTCACTACCACGTTCGGTTTAATACAACGGCAACGGCAACGGCGATCATTAATGTTAAAATTTCAAGTTGTTTGCTGTACTAGCAGTAACTAATGTATAAACAGGTTGATGTTGCAACACAATCAAACTATCCACATCATCTTTATCGTTATCAATTAACGGTTTTCTCTTTTCAACAATTGATCTTTGCCATGACCATTCTTCTAAATATGGATTCACTTCTTTATACATATCATAACATTCACATCTATATATATATAATACACACATTGTTAGTAACTGAATCTAATGAATCTAAGATGTTTGATGAAATGCCTGAATGAATGAACTTGCCTTCTTTTTTTTTCTTCTTTTTTTAAAGGCAAGTAGTCGGCATCGAATACTCTCATTCACCAAGCACGCATGCGCTTTCGGGAGAAAACCCGAATCACATTGCAGAAACTCGATCCTTAAATCATCCCGAGGGACAGGCGGACCGGTAACTGCAAAAAGCAGTGTTCGAACATGACCTCTGCTCCTGCGCCGGTGTCAGTGTATATTCGTCCAATTTAGCAATTGGAGATGTGTGCCCGAATGATAACTAGTTCAGAAGAAGGGTTGATATTGAATAATGATGGGAAGATGATAGGTTCATGCTTCCATTCATCTAGCGCCCCTGCTTTTCGTCGTTGCCCAGCACCCATGAGTGAATCATGTATACGTCACCCTTCGCTGTGTTATTTAGGCTTGCTTCCTCATCGTCTAGCTCGTGGGGGTGAGCAGTGATTAATTTCGTACCTTTAGATAGCGCCATTTGATCAAACCAAAATCGTTATGGGTGAAGTAGATTTTAAATCTGAGTGCTAGATCAGTGGAAAAGAGTGAATCGAATGTTTTATCTCCAATAACTGTACAAACCCCGATTTGAAATCTGGATTCCAAGGGCGTAAAACAATCGATGGGATTAAGCTTATTCGATTGGGATCGAATAAGATAATATCATAGAGTAATGAATAGCTCCGATATCGACCGGAATCTTTATCGGATCTAAATTGTCAGCTGGAGAAACATTATCGTGTTTGATTTGGGCAGAGTAACGTTAATGCATCCAGTGTTATTGAATGAGTGATCTTGTTCGTGTATTTATAGGTGTTACGAGGGAATAGTGACATGACACATGTCCCTTTCATGGTTATAACAAATTTTTGCTGATCCCGAGGGTCGACGTGGCACATGTCTCTTTCATGGGAATAACAAACAGATCTTAACAAACTTTCCTAGATTCGTGTGCTGACGTGGCGTGCAACTTGTTTGTCTTTGCTCCGAGATCATGTGCTTGTTCCGGGACAGTGCGCTTGTTCCGGGACAACGTGCTTGTCCCGGGACTGGACACCTAAACTGGAAAGCCATGGTAATTCCTAGAGTGTGGTAGATCCGTCTAGAGTGTGATGGACGATTGCCTTGCTCTTTCTTTAGGCTAGAGGGTCTTTTTTGATGTTTATTTCAAACGTTTCTTCACGGTAGTGTTATGACCGGGCAAGATTGTAGTCGGTTCATAGGTAACTTTGTAAAGGTTGTCGGGTGCCCGGCGTTCATAGTTTAACAGGCATTTTTTTCGTGACGATATGGTTCTTGGCTTCTCAATGCCTTTGTATCCGGCTAAGTGATGCCGGTAGCCCGCACACTTGTCCGGGCCGGATGAGTTTTATGTATCGTCCCGGCTAGCCTTTGTCCGATATGCTTCTTCCCGGATGCGTACGTAAGTGACCTTTTGATCAGGTTAATAAGGTGGGGCCGGGAAGATGTTCTTTTCCCAGGATGGTTCACGCCGGGTACACTCTAGTCGGAATGCTACTAATAGTGTGCCTTTTTGAGACAGATCATTATGCGTATCATCAAGTCCCCCCAGTTTGGGGATGTCAGCTGGGAAAATTGCGTTGCCAAACTTAAAAGGATACGTCCCACATGGCTGTTGTGACATGCAATCAATGCGCGTTGGATTCTGTCTTAATCATAGTGAAGTCTTTCGCACAATTCAATGCACTTTTTGAGCTTCATGGGGCCCATAAGGGATATTTATCTTTATAAATGACCATCGATCTTCAACTAAATCTTTCTGGGTTCAATACTTCTTTCTTTTATACAAATTTCTCTCCTTGTTTTAAGCAATGGACCATTCATATCATCTTTGTATTCTTTTTATTTCTATTACATCATGCCTCCCAGATCTGTTAATCCTCTTCATGATGTGTTGCGTGCTTCTAGCAACGTCGATGAAGCATATCTGAATAGGATCTACTTCTTGTGTCCTCGATTAAGGAATTTACGACTGGTGATACCTAGGTCTCAACAGCGTGCATGCGGTCCTCCACCTAATCAGTGTGCCATCTACTTGAGACCATTCGAAGTTTCAAATCTTAGGTATCCATTCACACCGTTTTTTACCAAGGTTTTTGATTTGCGTTGCACGTTTGCACCTAAATGCCGTTCCTTCCATCGTTTTATTTGAGATGTACTTCAATGGCTTGGGGATGGCCTTGAATTTAAAACTATTTAGGAGTATCGCCTCACGGCATACCGCAAAGGGTGGTACACTTTTACTGATGAGATCGGGTTTCTTGGTGAACCGTCGTTGATTCCAGACGACTGGGTGCGATCGTTTGTGTTTCGCAAACTGTTCTGATTTCCCTTTGAGGGATGCGCAGTCGTACGTTTTTAGGACCGTTGCTGTGCAGCGTCCCCAACAGCTATCGAAGTTGGGAGCGGAGATTATTGACCAATTGAGAGGTTTGAAGATTCCGCAGAGGACATATAACGAACATATGTTGGTGATGGCCAATGTTAGCAGTAACTGGAACCGTTCTGATAGGATTCCTGTTGTTCGCAGAGGCGAAAGAGGTATGTGTTTATGTATTTTTCTTTGTTTTCTTACCCATGTTTGTGAGTTTGAAAATAACATTTGCAACCTATGCAGAGTTGACCGTGTCGGAGGTTCTTCGATCGACGAGCCTGGACGGAATGGTTTTTATAGACAAGGTGGTGGAGGGAGCGACTCTGGCATCCACCAGTCGATGTCGGGTACCGTCGCCCGATAATTCGGAATCTTCGAATGGTGGTTTGGTTCGTCGTACTAGACGTCGAATTGGGCCTGCTCCTGCAGATGAAGGTATGCCTTTGACACACTTTTCAGTCTTAGGATTGTTCATGTTTTACATACTAATTAATCTTTCCGTGTAGGTCGCGCCGGTGTGACTCCCGAGGAGACATATATTCCCATTCCCGAGATACGGTTACTAGAGGGAGCAGTTACCCGAGAAGAGACAGGGCCGATTGTTGAAGAGGAGCTGGTGGTTGAGGAAGAAACGGTTGTTGAGAGGGAGACATTGCAGGGACATCGTCCCGGAAAAGAGCGTGTAGTGGAATCGACGGAACCTCGCCCCCGGTGATCGACATCATCCGGGGAGAGTGTGTATGTGTTGCTGGATTGTAATGTGGAACCTTTTTGTGACTTCCTTCATTGTGCTGCTTCAGATTATCCGGTGTTTAAGAAGTATCTGGAAGTGATAACCTTTCCTGCCCTTAAGGCGGCGTTGGCTTCCCTTTCTCCGGTACAGGCGTTCATATACGCTCCCAATTTGCCGTATTTGCCCAACACCTTGCGGAAGACGAGCTAAACCGGAGTGAGTCCAATGCCCGACGCATCCATGAGCACTGTGATGTTTGAAAACGATAACCGACGTATGACAGAGTTGTCGGGTGAGGATACCTGCCTTGAGAGGGAGCTTGTGTCGGCAAAGAGGCCTTGGCTTCTTCCCGAAATGAGTTGCAGACTTCCCAAGAAGCGTTGGAGGCTTCGAAAACGGCATTGGCTCGGGAGCAGGAGGTTGTCGCCCTTCTCTCGGATGATAACAAGAAGCTATCAGAGAAGGTGTCGGCAACATTGGGTGAACTTACCCGTCTGTAATTTAGTATACCCATACTTTTTGCCCGCCTACTGAAGTCCTCTATTGTTAATCAGTCGTTTAATGCTTTTATCGAGGCCATAAAAAATTTAACCACTTTTGAGGTGCTTATACGAGTGCAGTGTTACCCGCCGGCTGGTAGTGCAGCCGAGAGATTGAAGAACAGGATAAGTGCGTCCTGTGTTGATGAGTGCCGACAAGCACATGAAGCACTTAGCCAGATTATCTTCGAGGAATTAGATAGGGTTTGTAGGGATGAAAATTCATCCGTGGAAGATATTGTAAACTTTTAACCGTAGAGCTATGCACTCGGTTGTTTGTTTTTTTTATGGTGAATGTAATGTTTTTACATTTGTTATGTCTCGTGTGTAAACTAGTTTATTTTCATTTGAGTTGTGTGTTGTGTCATGACAATAACGTAGATATCTAGACTACGCGTGAGTATGGTCTAGATGTTTGTACGGTAAAACCGGACCATCAATGATTTGGTCGGACGCTCTCATTATCCGAGAAGGTTCTTCGAGAGGTATCCTCCTACCAACGAAAGCTAGAAGGCATTTCTTCTGGTTGTAGGTCTGAAATATGCCAAAATACTTATGATTGTGTTCGTGTCATATTCAGAGTCATTACAAAGTACAAGAATGTAAATTGCAATTATATTTAGAACTCATACTTAGAAACAATTTTGGTACATAATTGTGCGGTATTTCTGCTATCCGGGTGGGTGATCAGTCCTCCCGGTTGCAGGTAAGTTACACATGGTATTTCTTTAAATGGAAAGCGTGCCAAGGGCGTTGTATCGGGATTCCGTCTGGTATTTCCAGGTGGTATGCGCCATATTCGGTTATGCCGACAACCCTGTAAGGTCCTTCTCATCGTGGACCCAGTTTCTCGACATCTTGCTGTCGGCTGGCTTCGTTACTTCGTAACACTAAGTAGTGTAGCTGAAAGTCTAGTGGTTTGACTTTTTTGTCATAGTGGTTTGCAATTTTTTGCTTCTTCTCGCCCTGCAGGATATGTGCTATTGTCCATCGTTCTTCAAGGGCATCTAGGTTTTCTCGCAATGCTTCGTCATTTTGTTGTTCATCGAACGTTGTTATTCGTCTGGTCGGGACAAGCACTTCAGCCGGGATGACCGCTTCCGTGCCGTATACCAGACTGAACGGGGTTTCGTTTGTACTATCTTTTGTACTGTATTCTCGAGATTTATTTAGGACGGAAAGGAGAGGAGATTGATAGATTAAAAAATAACAGCGATTCTCGAGTTTTAAATTTCAGCAGAAATGAAAGGAGAGGAGATGATTAGGAAGAATAGTACATTTAGATTTTGTCACCAAAACTCTCCGCCCATATTTGGACGGATTGGGAAGGATAGTAAAACACTATCATCCCCTTTCTTCTTCACTCTTTTCCGCTAAAAGAAAAACTCGAGAATACAACCTTGGTGTTGTCCGGTGTGCCGATAACACGTGTTGGAGCTCATCTACCCATCCTTGTCGATGTTTACCTAGTCTAGCTTTTATTCCGGCAACAATGTCCCTGTTAGTGACCTCGACCTCTCCGTTGGCCTGTGGATATGCCACGGAGGTGAACGATTGCTGAATATCCATGTCTGTGCACCAATCTTTAAATGGATTATGTGCAAACTGTGTTCCATTATCGCTGACTATTTCGCGTGGTAAGCCGAAGCGACAAACGATATCCTCCCATACGAAGGTTAAGATTTTTCTTCCGATAATCGTGCTTAACGATCTTGACTCGATCCACATTGTAAAGTAATCAATTGCAACAACTAAGAACTTAACGTTTCCGACACCTCTTGGGAATGGACTGTAGTGACCCGAACTTTTCCATGTTTATATATATATTAAATGAAATTGTTATTTACATGATTAAGTGTTTCCAACATGTTAAGCAATCAAACTTGTTAAGACTTGATTAATTGAAATAGGTTTCATATAGACAATTGACCACCCAAGTTGACCGGTGATTCACGAACGTTAAAACTTGTAAAAACTATACGATGACATATATATGGTTATATATATAGTTAACATGATTTTATTATAAGTATGTATCTCATTAGGTATTTTAACAATGAGTTATATACATAAAAATGAGACTATTAATTTAAGAAACTCGAAAACGATATATATAACGATTATCGTTATAACAACGTCTTACTAGGTACATATGAATCATATTAAGATATTGATACACTTGATTAATTATGTTAAATGATAAGCAAATATATTATTAAGTGTATTAACAATGAAATACATATGTAAAAATAAGACTACTAACTTAATGATTTCGAAACGAGACATATATGTAACGATTATCGTTGTAACGACATTTAACTGTATATATATCATACTAAGATATATTATATATCATAATATCATGATAATATAACAACTTAACATCTCATTTGTTATAATAAACAATGAGTTAACAACATTCAACAAGATCGTTAACCTAAAGGTTTCAAAACAACATTTACATGTAACGACTAACGATGACTTAACGACTCAGTTAAAATGTATATACATGTAGTGTTTTAATATGTATTCATACACTTTTGAAAGACTTCAAGACACTTATCAAAATACTTCTACTTAACAAAAATGCTTACAATTACATCCTCGTTCAGTTTCATCAACAATTCTACTCGTATGCACCCGTATTCGTACTCGTACAATACACAGCTTTTAGATGTATGTACTATTTGTATATACACTCCAATGATCAGCTCTGAACAGCCCATGTGAGTCACCTAACACATGTGGAAACCATCATGTGGCAACTAGCATGAAATATCTCATAAAATTACAAAAATATGAGTAATCATTTAATGACTTATTTACATGAAAACAAAATTACATATCCTTTATATCTAATCCATACACCAACGACCAAAAACACATACAAACACTTTCATTCTTCAATTTTCTTCATCTAATTGATCTCTCTCAAGTTCTATCTTCAAGTTCTAAGTGTTCTTCATAAATTCCAAAAGTTCTAGTTTCATAAAATCAAGAATACTTCCAAGATTGCAAGTTTACTTCCAAGTTTTCTAAATCCATTCCAAGTAATCATCCAAGATCAAGAAACCTTTGTTACTTACAGTAGGTTATCTTTCTAATACAAGGTAATAATCATATTCAAACTTTAATTCAATTTCTATAACTATAACAATCTTATTTCGAGTGGAAATCTTACTTGAAATTGTTTTCGTGTCATGATTCTGCTTCAAGAACTTTCAAGCCATCCAAGGATCCTTTGAAGCTAGATCTATTTTTTTCATTTCCAGTAGGTTTATCCAAGGAACTTTAGGTAGTAATGATTGATGATGTAGCGTGAGGGTACGAAATAGTATTATTTTTACTAAGAAATACTACAAAATATGACACAAGTTTTATTAATTTACGGATGGGATATACCTAAACCTTGCTACAACACTTATAGGCAGTGTACCTAATCGTAGAGTAGTGTAGTTTTTAGTAAGTCCGGTTCGTTCCACAGGGATCTAGTGATTTCGTACTATATTTTTATAAAACTATATTTATATATATATATATATATATATATATATATATATATATATATATATATATATATATATATATATATATATATATATATATATATAAGTAGTAATATTATTATAAAAGGGGGGTTTTTACCGTTTAATGACCGGTTTGTCGATTTTATATTTTTAAGCGTAAAGATAAATGACAATAATTAAAGTGCGTAAAATAAATAAATGACGATAAATAAAATAACAATAAATAAAATTGCGATAGAATATGAAATAAAAGGATTATGCTTATTTAAACTTCCGTAATCATGATGTTCGACGTTTTGATTTTAATTAATTGTTACTCGGGTTAATTGTCCTTTGTCATGGTTTATTTGATACCTATCTGGTTTTTATCCATAATAGTCCATCGGTCATAAATATAAAGTGCGAGTGTCCTCGTCAAATTACCCTTATACCCGAAGTCAAATATTCCAACTAATTAAGGATTTAAACTGTGACGCAGTTATCACTTCTGTCAACAATTACACCAGTTATCACTGTATGTAATCTACCCCTGTTTTGATTAGATATGAATATTAATTTACCCACTTGATCAGTTTGAATAATCAATTACCCAACCCGAATAATTAATTAAATGATTATAATAGATTCCATATGAACGTCACTAAATAGGACAACCATAATCATTATTAATTATTAGGATAATTAATTTGAAGATAGGTTCGACAGACTCCAATGAGTTGTCACTCAATTAGACAATACCCCCCATCTATTAATAGTCAATAGTTCAATTTCCACAAGTGCCGGTCTTTTGCCCAAACCTTAATTATGGTACAAAGCCCAATTACCCAATTTTAGTAATTAGCCCAACATCATGATTACTTCGTTTTAAATAAGCATAATAATAACTTAGCTACGAGACATTAATATAAAAAGGTTGAACATAACTTACAATGATTAAAAATAGCGTAGCGTTACACGGACAGAATTTCGACTTACACACTCAAACGATCTCTATCATAAATCTTATTATTATCATAATTTAAAATTAAAATTAAGATTATTGTTATATCTTATTACATTAACATTATGATAGAGAATTATAAATATAGATATTGATATTTGATATAGAAAAGATAGATGGATCGATATATAGATCCCAATACGATATCAAAAGAGTGTCCTCCAATCTACGAACTACATTGCCTTATATATGCAAAAGTTGAAATTGAATTTTCATTTACGATCCCTGAACTATGCTCAATTAACAACTTTTTATTATTTAATATTATTCTTATTATGAATTATTTAAATATTATATTTTATTCTTGTGCATAGTTGACTCGTAATTTTTACACCGTTGCGTCGAGCGCTGAAAGTTGGTTCATGCCTCGGTTCCGGATTTTCGAACGCCATTTCGTACAATTTTATATCGTGTACTTTGCATTTTGTAACTTGTATTCTTGTCATTTTTAGACGTTCCTCATCAATAATTTGAACCTTTTTAATTGTATCTTGTACTTTTGAGCTTTTTGGACCTTTTTGTCTTCAATTTGTCGAATCTGCCTTTTGTCTTCGCACTTATTTAATATAAACGAATATCACTTGAAAATGGAACAATTGCAACTAAAATCTTGTCTTTCTTGGGGGATAATGCTATGAAATATATGTTCCTTTTTAGCCTTATCAATATCCCCACACTTGAGCGTTGCTTGTCCTCAAGCAATATAGTCTTGAAATACTAGAATCACTTCTTTATTCTTCACACTTTGTACATCAGTGATTTTGATATGGCGGTATAAACAATCGTAGTAACGATATGGTTTACAGTCCCACATGACTATAAAAATTTAGATCCATTAAGGAAATTGGATCTTTATGAAAACATTTGATCTTTTGAAAATTCATTCTAGCTTTTACCCTAGATAAGTTTTCTGATTTGATCCATCATCGGTGTTGCAAAATATATTTGTGGATCAATATTTTGGCTAAAACTTTTAGGTTCGTGTAATCCACTGCTATCCCGGTATCGGAAAGCACACATCCAGTTTACTTGTTCCGTATATTACCTTTCGGTAAACTACCGTCCGGTTGTAAAGGAAAGCGATGAACAAGAAACTGTTAAGACAATGTCCCGTGACATGCAGATGATTATGGTCTTATTAACGTGTCGGATGCTAGAACTATCCTTGGTAGGAGCGATAGTAAAGATCATCCTATAATTTTTCGGTCTGGCACAAGGTCCTGTCTCCGACCATGCTATGCAACCACCGTTCTTACGGTTGACACCCGATTTGGTTCAGGTGACCTAATGAATTCCAGGTGAATTTCTTAGGATTTTACGTTCAATGGTAATGAACGCATTGAAAATGGTTTTTCAGAAAACAAATCGGTTTGTATTTTTGATCAAAATATTTTCTCGTTCATGCTCGAGTTTAGATATCATCGAATTCCATGAGTTTGAATTCTCAATCTTTAAGGTCAATCTCTAGGATTGAGTATTATCAGTCTTAAAAGCTGATTTTTAATCTTTAAGGAGATTATCCTTTTCTGGGGATCTGATTCATTAGTCTTATCAAGCTAATTTGCACGGTGCCTCCCCATTGTACGAGATAAATCCTTCTCATGGTTAGGATAAATCTGACCACTTGGCAACCCTGTTTGATGCTGAGGTCCGTGGATTTCCTGCTGATTTTAGAGATGACTTTTCTAGATTTTTCGTCAACCTACAGCTGGTCTGGACGACAACTTCATGACCTAAATCAAGAAGCGCGTGTCTTTTTCGGAAGACTTTACTTCCTTTTAATGATGGAATTGATTCATCGTGTAGATCCATCTTTCTTTAAAATATATTACAGTAAACCGGGTAAAACTGATTAGTATCGTCCAAAGCAAAAGTACCTGCAATAATTCTTATACAAAAATGTGATAGATAGTTTTTAATTGAATAACTTGGTACATTCTCCCCACACTTAGCTTTTATTTATTCTTTTCTTTGCCTTTTTATTCTCTTCTATCCCATTTTAAATGAATTCAAGCGTTTTGGGTTGTTTCTCAATTTATGTCCTCGAGGTAACAATAATTTCGGCATTATCACCTAGTTTTCACCGTTCATAAATATGTATAAACATGATTTTAAATTCATTTAGTTGAAAATTTTTTAAATTTTCACAAAATTTGGCAAATAAACTAAGTGCAAACCCGAGAGAATTTATAACCCTTCCCCACACTTGAGATCATGCAATGCCCTCATTTGCATGAAATCAGACTATAATTATAAATTCATGAGGGTGATTAGTGTAGAAAAGTGATTAAAAATACTCAGTTTGTAAGCATATTATTTTACATCACATTTGATATTTTGCTTCTTGTCGTCAAAATCAGTAGCTATTGCTGAACTTAATGTTAGTCTTTGAAAGTGCGTTGTTCTACCCTGTTTTGTACATAATATAAAATACAAACATATATATACATATTTTTGAAGTTGGGTATATTACCCCACGTTCAAAAATTTATAAAGTCTAATATCTTTTTGGCATACTTTAGATCAATAAAATTAAAAATAATGATAACAAAATTTGCCGTCCCACCCTCGGGTAAAGCAATTTCGGCTTAATGACCTAGTCTTCAACTCACGACGAATTTTAGAAATCATTTTTTCAACTTAATGAATTAAAGTAAATTTTGTTTTTAAATATCACACAAAACTTAAAAGCATATTAATTTCATATAAAACCTAAAAAAACAAAAATTCAGAATGGGGGGAGAAAACTAGTTCTTTAGTGTCTGCTAGCGGAAAAGACCAATCGGATTCCATTCTCGGAACTACACGAGAACAGAACAACTAACTCTAGATAACATTTTCTTAGAACATTTGAATCTCCCCACACTTAGGTAGCTGTGGTGTCGAAATTGTGATTAACTTCATCGTCAATTTCTTTTGGTCCATAATCAACTTGCCTATCTGTGACTTTTTCTTTAAGCCAGTGCCCGGCTTCTTCCGTAATATCCCAAAATTCAACTAGTTTCGCCTTTTCTTTAGGCGACAGATTGGATACTAACCGGTTACATAACTTAAAGTTCCCCTTACTTCTAGCATCGATAGCCCGTTTAAAAAGTTTCTTCATTGAACTGTTAATAACGGGGTCATTTAATTTCGTATCAACAACGGGGTTCTTTATTATCAAGTCATCATTAGGTTTTACTTCATTTTCCCCACACTTAGGCGTTTTATTATTGCTAAGCACTACCGTTGGAGTTGGTAAAACAACATGGTTATTACCAATCGTTTTTACTGGTTCAACGGTTTTAGTTGGTGGAGATTTAGACTTTCGAATCATAAAGGTGATTGATTTGTTACCACTTTTAAGTGTCATTCTTCCATTTCCTACATCAAATAACGCCCCGGTGGACGCAAAGAATGGTCGACCTAAAATTAGAGGAACGTTTGGGTCCTCTTCTATATCAATGACAATAAATTCGACTAGAAAGGTTAAATTACCTACTTGAACGGGTAGGTTGTCAGCAATTCCAACTGGGTGCTTAATGGTTTGATCAAAGAGTCGAACACTCATATCCGTTGGACTTAACTCACCTACACCTAATCTCTTATATAATGAAAGAGGCATAACACTCACACTTGCACCTAAATCTGCTAGTGCATCATACATGACACAATCACTAAGTAGACAAGGAACAATAAATTCACCCGGATCACCTACCCTAGGTGGAGGTTTTGGTGGAACTGTATTCACCGGGTTTACTTCTACGGCTTTTGTTTCTTGTACTTTCTTATTCTTTTTCTTCTTCTTCTTTCCAGAAGTATCACAATCTTTATTACTTATTACTTGCTCATACTCAACTCCTTTTCTTGGAAACGGGATGGGTGGTTTGTATGGTGCCACCACTGGCTTTACATACTCGGGTGGTGGTGGTGTAACTTCTTCATTGTTACTCTCATCTAAAACCTTCCCATCTTCTGGTGCTGGTTTTTCAGAATTCGTTGAAACCATATTAACATTCTCATTCCGAGGATTTACTTCAGTATTACTCGGTAGCTTTCCTTGTTCCCTCTCACTCATCATGCTAGCAAGAGTACCTACGTGTTTTTCTAGATTCAAAATGGAAGCTTGTTGAGTTCTTAATGACTGATCAAATCTCTCGTTCGTTTGGGTTTGAGTTTCAATAAATTGTGTTTGAGATTCAACTAGCTTGAATACCACGTCTTCCATATTTGACTTTTTCTCTTCGGTTTGTTGTTGTGGTTTATATAAGCCAGGTCTTTGTTGATTGAAAGTGTTGTTTTGAGTTGGTTGGTTATTCGGACCTTGTTGGTTATACCAGTTATTGTCGGGTCCTTTTGGATTGTAAAGAATGTTTTGATTTCGATTGAAGTTTAGCTTTGGCGGTTGATAATTATTTTGATAATTATTTCCAGGCCTTTGGTTCATATAGGAAACATTCTCTCGTTGTTCCAATGTTGGTTCAATGTGACAATCTTTCAATAAGTGTGGTCCACCGCATAGCTCACAACTGATTCGTATTGCGTGAATATCTTTATTCATCTTTTCCATTCGTCTTTCGAAAGCATCTATTTTTGCTGAAACGGAATCAAAGTCATGGCTAGAATCGGCTCTAGCCACTTTAGATGAACGAAAAATATCTTTTTCTTGGTGCCACTCATGCGAGTGGGAGGCTGTGTTATCAATAATTTTGTAAGCTTCAGTTGCGGTTTTCTTCATAATGGAACCACCAGCTGTTATGTCGATGTCTTTTCGTGTAGCAACGTTGACACCTTGGTAGAATATTTGTACTATTTGGTAAGTGTCTAAACCGTGTTGAGGACATCCTCTCAACATCCTTCCGAATCTTGTCCACGCCTCATATAATGTTTCATTTGGCTTTTGCGCGAACGTAACAATTTCTCCTTGAAGTCTCACGGCTTTAGATGCCGGAAAGAATTGTTTAAGAAATTTTTCAACTAAAACATCCCATGTGTCAATCGCCCCTTCAGGTAACGATTCTAACCAATCTTTGGCTTCTCCCTTTAAAGTCCAGGGAAACAACATGAGATAGATCTGCTCATCTTCCACTTCTCGGATTTTGAATAGTGTACAAATTCTTTTAAACGTACGAAGGTGTTCGTTAGGATCTTCATTCGGTGCACCACTGAATTGGCATTGGTTAGTTACCATGTGTAGAATTTGTCCTTTGATTTCATAATCTGGCGCATTAACTTCTGGCTTAATAATGGCGTGACCTTGGCCCGTGCGTGTGGCTCTCATTCGATCTTCCATACTTAGAGGTTCCGTTACTTCCATAATTGAATTTGTTGAATACGAATCACTAGAGGATTCTGATTTAACGGTTTGTGGTTCAAGAGGAATAATTAGTGGTTCAGGATCTTGGAATTGTCCTTGAATATCCTCCGGGTTCTCAGTTGTGAAATCGGGTTCAAAAGATGGATTATCGGAAATTTGAGTTGGAGTTCTTGTTTGATTAGATGATGATTCTAAAGAAAAATCAACGGCGACAATATTGGCTAAATGCCTTGATCGAGTTACAGGCGGTGATCGTATGAAAGGTGGTGAACGTCTTGCTCGGTGCATTCACTGAATATCCTATTAGTTTTTAAAAATGAAAGAAAAATTATAATAAGTTATCCAATTAATAGACTTTTCTGATTTTGCCCACGTTTCGAATAGCCAAAAGATACAGCAGAGGGGCAGGATTCGTTTGGTCTCAATATAATTGAGTACTGTTTGGCTCCAATAACCCGGTCCACGTACAAATCCAACTATTACTACGAACCAGAAAATTTTGATGTCTATCAATTTAACCACTTTAAAATAAATTTTCGTAATTTTAAGAAATTTAGAGAAGAAGTAGAAAAAATTCTAAGTCCTAAAAACTAGAATGGCAAGAAATAAGAGAGAAAAAGATTGCGCGTCGAAAAGTGTCGAAAAATAAAAAGGTCGAAAAATAGGCGTCGAAAAATAAAAATAAGAAAGTAGCGCGAAAAACGGCGTCGTAAAATTCTAAAGCACCTAAAACTTAGTCTAAGGAATAAGCACTTAAGGAATTTTACGGCAAAGCCTAAAAATTCTAGAAGTAAAAATAACTATGGCAAAACTAAACTTAATACTAAAAGTTGCGACTATAGTCTAAAAATCTAAAGGTAATAAAAAAAAACATTATTTTTTTTTTATAGACAAAATCTTAAAAAAATATAATTTTTTTTTTAATAATTTTTTTTTTTTTACGTTTTTTTTTTACGTTTTTTTTTTTTTTTTTTACGTTTTTTTTTAGGTTTTTTTTTTTTTTTTTAGGTTTTTTTTTTAATTCGTTTACTATTCATGAATAGTAAATGAAAAGAAATTAATTAATTTACTATTCACATGAAAGCGATATGATAGAAATTATTAATTACAAGTTACATAATATAACCCTGAAGTATTTAATAAATACGACTTTTTAAAATTTTACGTATCAAATTTTGATTCTAAAATATTATTATATTATTATATTCTATTTCAATATTATTATATTATTATATTCTATTTCAATATTATTATATTATTATATTTTATTTCAATATTATTATAATTAAAAATATAGCGTTTTAGCGCTCCCCGGCAGCGGCGCCAAAAACTTGATGATGTAGCGTGAGGGTACGAAATAGTATTATTTTTACTAAGAAATACTACAAAATATGACACAAGTTTTATTAATTTACGGATGGGATATACCTAAACCTTGCTACAACACTTATAGGCAGTGTACCTAATCGTAGAGTAGTGTAGTTTTTAGTAAGTCCGGTTCGTTCCACAGGGAGCTAGTGATTACGTACTATATTTTTATAAAACTATATTTATATAAATATATATATATATATAAGTAGTAATATTATTATAAAAGGGGGGTTTTTACCGTTTAATGACCGGTTTGTCGATTTTATATTTTTAAGCGTAAAGATAAATGACAATAATTAAAGTGCGTAAAATAAATAAATGACGATAAATAAAATAACAATAAATAAAATTGCGATAGAATATGAAATAAAAGGATTATGCTTATTTAAACTTCCGTAATCATGATGTTCGACGTTTTGATTTTAATTAATTGTTACTCGGGTTAATTGTCCTTTGTCATGGTTTATTTGATACCTATCTGGTTTTTATCCATAATAGTCCATCGGTCATAAATATAAAGTGCGAGTGTCCTCGTCAAATTACCCTTATACCCGAAGTCAAATATTCCAACTAATTAAGGATTTAAACTGTGACGCAGTTATCACTTCTGTCAACAATTACACCAGTTATCACTGTATGTAATCTACCCCTGTTTTGATTAGATATGAATATTAATTTACCCACTTGATCAGTTTGAATAATCAATTACCCAACCCGAATAATTAATTAAATGATTATAATAGATTCCATATGAACGTCACTAAATAGGACAACCATAATCATTATTAATTATTAGGATAATTAATTTGAAGATAGGTTCGACAGACTCCAATGAGTTGTCACTCAATTAGACAATACCCCCCATCTATTAATAGTCAATAGTCCAATTTCCACAAGTGTCGGTCTTTTGCCCAAACCTTAATTATGGTACAAAGCCCAATTACCCAATTTTAGTAATTAGCCCAACATCATGATTACTTCGTTTTAAATAAGCATAATAATAACTTAGCTACGAGACATTAATATAAAAAGGTTGAACATAACTTACAATGATTAAAAATAGCGTAGCGTTACACGGACAGAATTTCGACTTACACACTCAAACGATCTCTATCATAAATCTTATTATTATCATAATTTAAAATTAAAATTAAGATTATTGTTATATCTTATTACATTAACATTATGATAGAGAATTATAAATATAGATATTGATATTTGATATAGAAAAGATAGATGGATCGATATATAGATCCCAATATGATATCAAAAGAGTGTCCTCCAATCTACGAACTACATTGCCTTATATATGTAAAAGTTGAAATTGAATTTTCATTTACGATCCCTGAACTATGCTCAATTAACAACTTTTTATTATTTAATATTATTCTTATTATGAATTATTTAAATATTATATTTTATTCTTGTGCATAGTTGACTCGTAATTTTTACACCGTTGCGTCGAGCGCTGAAAGTTGGTTCATGCCTCGGTTCCGGATTTTCGAACGCCCTTTCGTACAATTTTATATCGTGTACTTTGCGTTTTGTAACTTGTACTCTTGTCATTTTTAGACGTTCCTCATCAATAATTTGAACCTTTTTAATTGTATCTTGTACTTTTGAGCTTTTTGGACCTTTTTGTCTTCAATTTGTCGAATCTGCCTTTTGTCTTCGCACTTATTTAATATAAACGAATATCACTTGAAAATGGAACAATTGCAACTAAAATCTTGTCTTTCTTGGGGGATAATGCTATGAAATATATGTTCCTTTTTAGCCTTATCAATGATGTTCATAACATCATTCGATTCATACGTATAAAGCTATCTTATTCGAAGGTTTAAACTTGTAATCACTAGAACATAGTTTAGTTAATTCTAAACTTGTTCGCAAATAAAAGTTAATCCTTCTAACTTGACTTTTAAAATCAACTAAACACATGTTCTATATCTATATGATATGCTAACTTAATGATTTAAAGCCTGGAAACACGAAAAACACCGTAAAACTGGATTTACGCCGTCGTAGTAACACCGCGGGCTGTTTTGAGTTAGTTAATTAAAAACTATGATAAACTTTGATTTAAAAGTTGTTATTCTGGGAAAATGATTTTTATTATGAACATGAAACTATATCCAAAAATTATGGTTAAACTCAAAGTGGAAGTATGTTTTCTAAAATGGTCATCTAGACGTCGTTCTTTCGACTGAAATAACTACCTTTACAAAAACGACTTGTAACTTATTTTTCCGACTATAAACCTATACTTTTTCTGTTTAGATTCATAAAATAGAGTTCAATATGAAACCATAGCAATTTGATTCACTCAAAACGGATTTAAAATGAAGAAGTTATGGGTAAAACAAGATTGGATAATTTTTCTCATTTTAGCTACGTGAAAATTGGTAACAAATCTATTCCAACCATAACTTAATCAACTTGTATTGTATATTATGTAATCTTGAGATACCATAGACATGTATACAATGTTTCGACCTATCATGTCGACACATCTATATATATATTTCGGAACAACCATAGACACTCTATATGTGAATGTTGGAGTTAGCTATACAGGGTTGAGGTTGATTCCAAAATATATATATAGTTTGAGTTGTGATCAATACTGAGATACGTATACACTGGGTCGTGGATTGATTCAAGATAATATTTATCGATTTATTTCTGTACATCTAACTGTGGACAACTAGTTGTAGGTTACTAACGAGGACAGCTGACTTAATAAACTTAAAACATCAAAATATATTAAAAGTGTTGTAAATATATTTTGAACATACTTTGATATATATGTATATATTGTTATAGGTTCGTGAATCAACCAGTGGCCAAGTCTTACTTCCCGACGAAGTAAAAATCTGTGAAAGTGAGTTATAGTCCCACTTTTAAAATCTAATATTTTTGGGATGAGAATACATGCAGGTTTTATAAATGATTTACAAAATAGACACAAGTACGTGAAACTACATTCTATGGTTGAATTATCGAAATCGAATATGCCCCTTTTTATTAAGTCTGGTAATCTAAGAATTAGGGAACAGACACCCTAATTGACGCGAATCCTAAAGATAGATCTATTGGGCCTAACAAACCCCATCCAAAGTACCGGATGCTTTAGTACTTCGAAATTTATATCATATCCGAAGGGTGTCCCGGAATGATGGGGATATTCTTATATATGCATCTTGTTAATGTCGGTTACCAGGTGTTCACCATATGAATGATTTTTATCTCTATGTATGGGATGCGTATTGAAATATGAAATCTTGTGGTCTATTGTTACGATTTGATATATATATAGGTTAAACCTATAACTCACCAACATTTTTGTCGACGTTTAAAGCATGTTTATTCTCAGGTGAATACTAAGAGCTTCCGCTGTTGTATACTAAAATAAGGACAAGATTTGGAGTCCATGTTTGTATGATATTGTGTAAAAACTGCATTCAAGAAACTGATTTCGATGTAACATATTTGTATTGTAAACCATTATGTAATGGTCGTGTGTAAACAGGATATTTTAGATTATCATTATTTGATAATCTACGTAAAGCTTTTTGAACCTTTATTTATGAAATAAAGGTTATGGTTTGTTTTAAAAATGAATGCAGTCTTTGAAAAACGTCTCATATAGAGGTCAAAACCTCGCAACGAAATCAATTAATATGGAACGTTTTTAATCAATAAGAACGGGACATTTCAAAATCGGAGACCTACACTCCAACAAATCGGCGCCATCTCAATGCTTGAATGGTAGCTGTTGTTGTAGGAAAATTCTGCTAACGGTAGATGTCGATCCCAACTGTTTCCGAAATCAATAACACATGCTCGTAGCATGTCTTCAAGCGTTTGTATCGTCCTTTCGCTCTGCCCATCAGTTTGTGGATGATAGGCAGTACTCATGTCTAGACGAGTTCCTAATGCTTGCTGTAATGTCTGCCAGAATCTTGAAATAAATCTGCCATCCCTATCAGAGATAATAGAGATTGGTATTCCATGTCTGGAGACGACTTCCTTCAAATACAGTCGTGCTAACTTCTCCATCTTGTCATCTTCTCTTATTGGCAGAAAGTGTGCTGATTTGGTGAGACGATCAACTATTACCCAAATAGTATCAAAACCACTTGCAGTCCTTGGCAATTTAGTGATGAAATCCATGGTAATGTTTTCCCATTTCCATTCTGGGATTTCGGGTTGTTGAAGTAGACCTGATGGTTTCTGATGCTCAGCTTTGACCTTAGAACACGTCAAGCATTCTCCTACATATTTAGCAACATCGGCTTTCATACCCGGCCACCAAAAATGTTTCTTGAGATCCTTGTACATCTTCCCCGTTCCAGGATGTATTGAGTATCTGGTTTTATGAGCTTCTCTAAGTACCATTTCTCTCATATCTCCAAATTTTGGTACCCAAATCCTTTCAGCCCTATACCGGGTTCCGTCTTCCCGAATATTAAGATGCTTCTCCGATCCTTTGGGTATTTCATCCTTTAAATTTCCTTCTTTTAAAACTCCTTGTTGCGCCTCCTTTATTTGAGTAGTAAGGTTATTATGAATCATTATATTCATAGATTTTACTCGAATGGGTTCTCTGTCCTTCCTGCTCAAGGCATCGGCTACCACATTTGCCTTTCCCGGGTGGTAACGAATCTCAAAGTCGTAATCATTCAATAATTCAATCCACCTACGCTGCCTCATATTCAGTTGTTTCTGATTAAATATGTGTTGAAGACTTTTGTGGTCAGTATATATAATACTTTTGACCCCATATAAGTAGTGCCTCCAAGTCTTTAATGCAAAAACAACCGCGCCTAATTCCAAATCATGCGTCGTATAATTTTGTTCGTGAATCTTCAATTGTCTAGACGCATAAGCAATCATCTTCGTTCGTTGCATTAATACACAACCGAGACCTTGCTTTGAAGCGTCACAATAAATCACAAAATCATCATTCCCTTCAGGCAATGACAATATAGGTGCCGTAGTCAGCTTTTTTTTCAATAATTGAAACGCTTTCTCTTGTTCATCATTCCATTCAAATTTCTTCCCTTTATGCGTTAATGCAGTCAAGGGTTTTGCTATTCTGGAAAAGTCTTGGATGAACCTTCTGTAGTAACCAGCTAGTCCTAAAAACTGGCGTATGTGTTTCGGAGTTTTTGGGGTTTCCCACTTTTCAACAGTTTCTATCTTTGCCGGATCCACCTTAATACCTTCTTTGTTCACTATGTGACCGAGGAATTGAACTTCTTCCAACCAAAATGCACACTTTGAAAACTTAACGTACAATTCTTCCTTCCTCAATACTTCTAACACCTTTCTCAAATGTTCACCGTGTTCTTGGTCATTCTTTGAGTAAATAAGTATGTCATCAATGAAAACAATGACAAACTTGTCAAGGTATGGTCCACACACTCGGTTCATAAGGTCCATGAACACAGCTGGTGCATTAGTTAAACCAAACGGCATGACCATAAACTCGTAATGACCGTAACGTGTTCTGAAAGCAGTCTTTGGAATATCATCTTCTTTCACCCGCATTTGATGATACCCGGAACGTAAGTCAATCTTTGAATAAACAGACGAGCCTTGTAGTTGATCAAATAAGTCGTCGATTCTCGGTAGTGGGTAGCGGTTCTTGATGGTAAGTTTGTTCAACTCTCGGTAGTCGATACACAACCTGAATGTACCATCTTTCTTCTTGACAAACAAAACAGGAGCTCCCCACGGTGATGTGCTTGGTCGAATGAAACCACGCTCTAAAAGTTCTTGTAATTGGCTTTGCAGTTCTTTCATCTCGCTGGGTGCGAGTCTGTAAGGAGCACGAGCTATTGGTGCAGCTCCTGGTACAAGATCTATTTGAAATTCAACGGATCGATGTGGGGGTAATCCCGGTAATTCTTTCGGAAATACATCGGGAAATTCTTTTGCGACGGGAACATCATTGATGCTCTTTTCTTCAGTTTGTACTTTCTCGACGTGTGCTAGAACAGCATAGCAACCTTTTCTTATTAGTTTTTGTGCCTTCAAATTACTAATAAGATGTAGCTTCGTGTTGCCCTTTTCTCCGTACACCATTAAGGGTTTTCCTTTTTCTCGTATAATGCGAATTGCATTTTTGTAACAAACGATCTCTGCTTTCACTTCTTTCAACCAGTCCATACCGATTATCACATCAAAACTCCCTAACTCTACTGGTATCAAATCAATCTTAAATGTTTCGCTAACCAGTTTAATTTCTCGATTCTGACATATATTATCTGCTGAAATTAATTTACCATTTGCTAATTCGAGTAAAAATTTACTATCCAAAGGCGTCAATGGACAAGTTAATTTAGCACAAAAATCTCTACTCATATAGCTTCTATCCGCACCCGAATCAAATAAAACGTAAGCAGATTTATTGTCAATAAGAAACGTACCCGTAACAAGCTCCGGGTCTTCCTGTGCCTCTGCCGCATTAATATTGAAAACTCTTCCGCGGCCTTGTCCATTCGTGTTCTCCTGGTTCGGGCAATTTCTAATAATGTGGCCCGGTTTTCCACATTTATAACAAACTACATTGGCATAACTTGCTCCGACACTACTTGCTCCGCCATTACTCGTTCCGACACCATTTGTTCCTTTCGTTCTATTAACCCCTGGTCCGTAGACCTCACACTTCGCCGCGCTATGACCATTTCTTTTACACTTGTTGCAAAATTTGGTGCAGAACCCCGAGTGATACTTTTCACACCTTTGGCATAGCTGCTTCTGATTGTTGTTGTTGTTGCGGTTATTATTGTTGTTGGGATGATTGTTGTAGTTGCTGTTGTTGTTGTTGTTGTTGTTGTTGTTGTTGTTGTTGTTGGGCCGTTTGTTGTAGTTGCGATTGATGTTGCGATTGTTGGGATAATTGTTGCGATTATTGTTGTAATTGCTGTTGTTGTTGTATTGGTGATTCTTATCACCGTTTTCCTCCCACTTTCTTTTGACTTGTTTCACATTGGCCTCTTCAGTAGTCTGTTCTTTAATTCTTTCTTCAATCTGGTTCACTAGTTTGTGAGCCATTCTACATGCCTGTTGTATGGAGGTGGGCTCGTGTGAACTTATATCTTCTTGGATTCTTTCTGGTAATCCTTTCACAAATGCGTCGATCTTCTCTTCCTCATCTTCGAATGCTCCCGGACACAATAGGCACAATTCTGTGAATCATCTTTCATACGTGGTAATATCAAATCCTTGGGTTCGTAACCCTCTAAGTTCTGTCTTGAGCTTATTGACCTCGGTTCTGGGACGGTACTTCTCGTTCATCAAGTGCTTGAATGCTGACCACGGTAGTGCGTACGCATCATCTTGTCCCACTTGCTCTAGATAGGTATTCCACCATGTTAACGCAGAACCTGTAAAGGTATGCGTAGCGTACTTCACTTTGTGTTCTTCAGTACACTTACTTATGGCAAACACCGATTCGACCTTCTCGGTCCACCGTTTCAATCCGATCGGTCCTTCGGTTCCATCAAATTCCAAAGGTTTGCAGGCAGTGAATTCTTTGTAGGTGCATCCTACACGATTTCCTGTACTGCCAGATCCAAGGTTATTGTTGGTATATAGCGCAGCCTGTACTGCGGCTATGTTTGAAGCTAGAAAAGTACGGAATTCCTCTTCATTCATATTCACGGTGTGTCGAGTAGTCGGTGCCATTTCCTTCAAAATAGTTAAATGGAACAAGTTAATCATACAGAATATTAAGAGTAGTTAATAGTATTTCGTAGCATAATATGAACTCATTTATAAAAGCTTTTTCTTCATATTAGCGTTTTATAAGTTTAAATTCGGGTAGTACCTACCCGTTAAGTTCATACTTAGTAGCTAATATACAATTCAACTACTACAATTCTATATGAAAAACTGATTATAATAATATTTCGCGTTCAAACTTTTACACAATATTTTACAAACTTACAATACCGCTTATTTTACATATAGCATGAAATATAGCACACAATAAATTTGATACAAGATGGTTGTGAAGATAATTCTAGCTAGTACACAAGTCGTTCAGCAAAGGCAATAAAGACACGTAATTCATACGTCCAGAAACAAGTCATGCATTCTGGTTTTACTAGGATTACTTCCCATCCTTGGTCTTGTGGAACATAACCGTTATGGCCGTTGATAAGACAGCGTGTTGTAACGTCGTCAAAGGGACGAGGGTTACGTAATGACCAACAGTCTCTTAATAACCTAAAAACCTCATTTCTTACCCCAATTACCGACTCCGTCACTTGGGGGAACGTTTTGTTTAATAGTTGTAGCCCGATGTTCTTGTTCTCACTTTGGGGAGAAGCGAACATTACTAACCCGTAAGCATAACATGCTTCTTTATGTTGCATGTTAGCCGCTTTTTCTAAATCACGAAGTCCTATATTTGGATATACTGAGTCAAAATAATTTCTTAACCCGTTGCGTAAAATAGCATTTGGGTTCCCCACAATATATGCGTCAAAGTAAACACATCGTAACTTATGGATTTCCCAATGTGATATCCCCCATCTTCCGAACGAAAGCCTTTTATAAACCAAATCATTCTTGGAACGTTCTTCGAATGTCTTACAAACTGATCTCGCCTTAAATAGTTGTGCTGAGGAATTCTGACCGACTCTAGACAAGATTTCATCAATCATGTCTCCGGGTAGGTCTCTTAAAATATTGGGTTGTCTATCCATTTTGTGTTTTTATACTGTAAAATAGACAGGAGTTAGATTCATAAAAAAATACTTATTAATACAAGCAATTTTTACATATATCATATAGTATAAGCACACTATATTACATATATTACACCACACGAATACAACTATCTTATTCCGACTCGCTTGTTTCTTCTTCTTTGGTTTTGGTTCGTTTTCTCAAGTTTCTAGGGATATATGATGTTCCCCTAATACGAGCCGTTATTTTCCACATTGGTTTAGAAAAACCTGGTGGTTTAGAGGTTCCCGGGTCATTGTTACAACTTAAGGACTTCGGGGGTTGACGATACATATAAAGTTCATCGGGGTTGGAATTAGATTTCTCTATTTTTATGCCCTTTCCCTTATTATTTTCTTTTGCCTTTTTAAATTCAGTTGGGGTAATTTCTATAACATCATCGGAATTCTCGTCGGAATCCGATTCATCGGAGAATTGGTAATCCTCCCAATATTTTGCTTCCTTAGCGGAAACACCATTGACCATAATTAACCTTGGTCGGTTGGTTGAGGATTTTCTTTTACTTAACCGTTTTATTATTTCCCCCACCGGTTCTATTTCTTCATCCGGTTCCGATTCTTCTTCCGGTTCCGATTCTTCTTCTGGTTCCGACTCTTCTTCCGGTTCCTCTTCGGGAACTTGTGAATCAGTCCAAGAAAAATTCCAATTTACATTTGACTCTTCATTATTATTAGGTGAGTCAATGGGACTTGTTCTAGAGGTAGACATCTATCACATAATATCAAACGCGTTAAGAGATTAATATATCACATAATATTCACATGTTAAAAATATATAGTTTCCAACAAAATTTGTTAAGCAATCATTTTTCAAGTAAACACGGTCGAAGTCCAGACTCACTAATGCATCCTAACAAACTAGATAAGGCACACTAATGCAAAATTCTGGTTCTCTAAGACCAACGCTCTGATACCAACTGAAATGTCCCGTTCTTATTGATTAAAAACATTCCATATTAATTGATTTCGTTGCGAGGTTTTGACCTCTATATGAGACGTTTTTCAAATACTGCATTCATTTTTAAAACAAACCATAACCTTTATTTCATAAATAAAGGTTTAAAAAGTTTTACGTAGATTATCAAATAATGATAATCTAAAATATCCTGTTTACACACGACCATTACATAATGGTTTACAATACAAATATGTTACATCGAAATCAGTTTCTTGAATGCAGTTTTTACACAATATCGTATAAACATGGACTCCAAATCTTGTCCTTATTTTAGTATGCAACAGCGGAAGCTCTTAATATTCACCTGAGAATAAACATGCTTTAAACGTCAACAAAAATGTTAGTGAGTTATAGGTTTAACCTATATATATCAAATCGTAACAATAGACCACAAGATTTCATATTTCAATACACATCCCATACATAGAGATAAAAATCATTCATATGGTGAACACCTGGTAACCAACATTAACAAGATGCATATATAAGAATATCCCCATCATTCCGGGACACCCTTCGGATATGATATAAATTTCGAAGTACTAAAGCATCCGGTACTTTGGATGGGGTTTGTTAGGCCCAATAGATCTATCTTTAGGATTCGCGTCAATTAGGGTGTCTGTTCCCTAATTCTTAGATTACCAGACTTAATAAAAAGGGGCATATTCGATTTCGATAATTCAACCATAGAATGTAGTTTCACGTACTTGTGTCTATTTTGTAAATCATTTATAAAACCTGCATGTATTCTCATCCCAAAAATATTAGATTTTAAAAGTGGGACTATAACTCACTTTCACAGATTTTTACTTCGTCGAGAAGTAAGACTTGGCCACTGTTGATTCACGAACCTATAACAATATATACATATATATTAAAGTATGTTCAAAATATATTTACAACACTTTTAATATATTTTGATGTTTTAAGTTTATTAAGTCAGCTGTCCTCGTTAGTAACCTACAACTAGTTGTCCACAGTTAGATGTACAGAAATAAATCAATAAATATTATCTTGAATCAATCCACGACCCAGTGTATACGTATCTCAGTATTGATCACAACTCAAACTATATATATTTTGGAATCAACCTCAACCCTGTATAGCTAACTCCAACATTCACATATAGAGTGTCTATGGTTGTTCCGAAATATATATAGATGTGTCGACATGATAGGTCGAAACATTGTATACGTGTCTATGGTATCTCAAGATTACATAATATACAATACAAGTTGATTAAGTTATGGTTAGAATAGATTTGTTACCAATTTTCACGTAGCTAAAATGAGAAAAATTATCCAATCTTGTTTTACCCATAACTTCTTCATTTTAAATCCGTTTTGAATGAATCAAATTGATATGGTTTCATATTGAACTGTATTTTATGAATCTAAACAGAAAAAGTATAGGTTTATAGTCGGAAAAATAAGTTACAAGTCGTTTTTGTAAAGGTAGTCATTTCAGTCGAAAGAACGACGTCTAGATGACCATTTTAGAAAACATACTTCCACTTTGAGTTTAACCATAATTTTTGGATATAGTTTCATGTTCATAATAAAAAACATTTTCTCAGAATAACAACTTTTAAATCAAAGTTTATCATAGTTTTTAATTAACTAACCCAAAACAGCCCGCGGTGTTACTACGACGGCGTAAATCCGGTTTTACGGTGTTTTTCGTGTTTCCAGGTTTTAAATCATTAAGTTAGCATATCATATAGATATAGAACATGTGTTTAGTTAATTTTAAAAGTCAAGTTAGAAGGATTAACTTTTGTTTGCGAACAAGTTTAGAATTAACTAAACTATGTTCTAGTGATTACGAGTTTAAACCTTCGAATAAGATAGTTTTATATATATGAATCGAATGATGTTATGAACATCATTACTACCTCAAGTTTAGTAGTTAAACCTACTGGAAGTGACAAGAAATGATCTAGCTTCAAAGGATCTTGGATGGCTTGAAAGTTCTTGAAGTAGGATCATGACACAAAAACAAGTTCAAGTAAGATTTTTGCTCGAATTAAGATAGTTTATAGTTATAGAAATTGAATCAAAGTTTGAATATGAATATTACCTTGAATAAGAAAGATAACCTACTGTATATAACAAAGGTTTCTTGATCTTAGATGATTACTTGGAATGGATTAGAAAGCTTGGAAGTAAATTAGTAAACTTGAAGGGATTTTTGAAGTATTCTTGAAGTGTTCTTCCTATGATGATTATAGCTTGATTCTTGAAGTGATTTTTGATGAAGATGATGATTAACTACTGGAAAAATACGTTCATAATAGTGTGGGTGTGTTGAGAGAGAATTAGAAAGAGATTTGGAAGTGAAATGGAGTGAATGATAAGTGTTAATTGGTGAGTGGTGAGTGGGGTTAAAAGGAGTTCTAGTTAGTTGACTAGCTCATGGTAGAAGTTAAAATTGATTAGTCATACATGACATAATCAAGAGTGGAATCCCATGCTAGTTCCTATTGGTATATACCCATAGTAAGTACGTTTTGAAGCTGTGTATAATACGGGTAAGAATACGACTAGAATTCTTGATGAAAGAAAAGAATGGGAAAGTAACTGTAACCATTTTCGTTAAGTATGAGTGTTTTGATATATGTCTTGAAGTCTTCCAAAAGTATTTTAATACATCTAAATACACTACATGTATATACATTTTAACGGAGTCGTTAAGTCATCGTTAGTCGTTACATGTAAGTGTTGTTTTGAAACCTTTAAGTTAACGATCTCAATTAATATTGTTAACCCATTGTTTATTATATCTAATGAGATGTTAAATTATTATATTATCATGATATTATGATATATTAATATATCTTAATATGATATATATACATTTAAATGTCGTTACAACGATAATCGTTACATATATGTCTCGTTTCGAAATCCTTAAGTTAGTAGTCTTGTTTATATGTATATAACTCATTGTTAATATACTTATGGAGATACTTACTTATCATAATCTCATGTTAACCATATGTATATCCATATATATATCATCATGTCGTTTTTACAAGTTTTAACGTTCGTGAATCGCCGGTCAACTTGGGTGGTCAATTGTCTATATGAAACATATTTCAATTAATCAAGCCTTAACAAGTTTGATTGCTTAACATGTTGGAAACATTTAATCATGTAAATATCAATCTCAATTAATATATATAAACATGGAAAAGTTCGGGTCACTACACTTTTTGCTAGGCGTAATCCGGCTAATAAGGCTTCGTATTCGGCCTCGTTGTTTGGGGTGCGAACTTTAGCCGAATGGCATAAGTTATTTCTTCTCCATTCTGGGATACTAGAAGCAAACCTATGCCGGCTCCTTCCTCGCTTGACGCCCCAATCGTATATAGTTCCCAGAATTCGTCTTCGTCCCTTCTTGTGACGGTACTTTCACCCTGTTTGATTATATCGGAAGGGAGCTCTACGAGGAAGTCTGCTATAACTTGGCCTTTGACTGAATTCCTTGGGAGAAAACTAATATCATGCTCGCCGAGCTCAATTGCCCATTTGGCCATTCTCCCTGATATCTCCGGCCTTGTCAGGATGTGTTTGATCGGTTGATCCGTGAGGACCTGTATCGGGTGTGCTAGAAAATATCGCCGTAACCGCCTTGCCATGTGTACCAAGGTATAAATTAGCTTTTCCATTGTCGGGTAGTTCAGTTCTCCATTTTGTAATACTTTGCTTACAAAGTATACCGGCATTTGGGTTTTACCCCTGTCGGCTATTAGCACCGAGCTGATTGCCTCGGAGGAAGCGGCGAGGTATACCGTAAGGATTTCTCCCTGAATTGGTGCCGTTACATGTTGGTAGTTCTTTTAGAAATGCCTTCATATCCTGGAAGGCCTTCTCCGCGTCCTCCGTCCAAACGAAGTCTTTTTTGCTCAGGCATCCCTTTATTGTTTGGAAGAAATGTAGATCTATTGGGCCTAACAAACCCCATCCAAAGTACCGGATGCTTTAGTACTTCGAAATTTATATCATATCCGAAGGGTGTCCCGGAATGATGGGGATATTCTTATATATGCATCTTGTTAATGTCGGTTACCAGGTGTTCACCATATGAATGATTTTTATCTCTATGTATGGGATGTGTATTGAAATATGAAATCTTGTGGTCTATTGTTACGATTTGATATATATAGGTTAAACCTATAACTCACCAACATTTTTGTTGACGTTTAAAGCATGTTTATTCTCAGGTGAATAATAAGAGCTTCCGCTATTGCATACTAAAATAAGGACAAGATTTGGAGTCCATGTTTGTATGATATTGTGTAAAAACTGCATTCAAGAAACTGATTTCAATGTAACATATTTGTATTGTAAACCATTATGTAATGGTCGTGTGTAAACAGGATATTTTAGATTATCATTATTTGATAATCTACGTAAAGCTTTTTGAACCTTTATTTATAAAATAAAGGTTATGGTTTGTTTTAAAAATGAATGCAGTCTTTGAAAAACGTCTCATATAGAGGTCAAAACCTCGCAACGAAATCAATTAATATGGAACGTTTTTAATCAATAAGAACGGGACATTTCAGTTGGTATCCGAGCGTTGGTCTTAGAGAACCAGAAAATTTGCATTAGTGTGTCTTATCGAGTTTGTTAGGATGCATTAGTGACTCTGGACTTCGACCGTGTTTTCTTTAAAAATGATTGCTTAACATTTTTCTTGAAAACTATATATTATTAACATGTATATATTATGTGATATATTAATCTCTTAACATGTTTGATATTGTGTGATAGATGTCTACCTCTAGCACAAATCCCATTGACTCACCTAATAATAACGAATAGTCGAATATATATTGGACTGATTCACAAGTTCCCGAAGAAGAACCGGAAGAAGAATCAGAACCGGAAGAAGAATCAAAACCGGAAGAGGAGGAACCGGAGGAGGAAATAGAACCGGTGGGGGAAATAATAAAACGGTTAAGTAAAAGAAAATCCTCAACCAACCGACCAAGGTTAATTATGGTCAATGGTGTTTCCGCCAAGGAAGCAAAATATTGGGAGGATTACCAATTCTCTGATGAATCAGATTCCGACGAGAATTCCGATGATGTTATAGAAATTACCCCAACTGAATTTAAAAAGGCAAAAGAAAATAATAAGGTAAAGGGCATAAAAATAGAGAAATCTAATTCCAACCCCGATGAACTTTATATGTATCGTCAACCCCCGAAGCCCTTAAGTTGTAACAATGACCCGGGAACCTCTAAACCACCAGGTTTTTCTAAACCATTGTGGAAACCGACAGCTCATATTAGGGGAACATCATATATCCCTAGAAACTTGGCAAAACGAACCAAAACCGAAGAAGAAGAAACGAGCGAGTCAGAATAAGATAGTTGTATTCGTGTGGTGTAATACATGTAATATAGTGTGCTTATGCTTTATGATATATGTAAAAATTACTTGTATTAATAAGTATTTTTTTTGTGAATCTAACTCTTGTCTATTTTACAGTATAAAAACACAAAATGGATAGACAACCCAATATTTTAAGAGACCTACCCGGAGACATGATTGATGAAATCTTGTCTAGAGTCGGTCAGAATTCTTCTGCACAACTATTTACCGCGAAATCAGTTTGTAAGACATTCGAAGAACGTTCCAAGAATGTCTTGGTTTATAAGAGACTTTCGTTTGAAAGATGGGGGATATCACATTGGAAAACCCATAAGTTACGATGTGTTTACTTTGACGCATATATTGCGGGGAACCCAAATGCTATTTTACGTAACGAGTTAAGAAATTATTTTGACTCAATGTATCCGAATATAGGACTTCATGATTTAGAAAAAGCGGCTAACATGCAACATAAAGAAGCATGCTATGCTTACGGGTTAGTAATGTTCGCTTTTCACCAAAGTGAGAAAAAGAACATCGGGCTACAACTATTAAACAAAACGTTCCCACAAGTGACGGAGTCGGTAATTGGGGTAAGAAATGAGGTTTTTAGGTTATTACGAGACTGTTGCTCATTACGTAACCCTCGTCCCTTTGACGACGTTACAACACGCTGTCTTATCAACGGCCATAACGGTTATGTTCCACAAGACCAAGGATGGGAAGTAGTCCTAGTAAAACCAGAATGCATGACTTGTTTCTGGACGTATGAATTACGTGTCTTTATTGCCTTTGCTGAACGACTTGTGTACTAGCTAGAATTATCTTCACAACTATCTTGTATCAAAGTTATTGTGTGCTATATTTCATGCTTTATGTAAAATAAGCGGTATTGTAAGTTTGTAAAATATTGTATAAAAGTTTGAACGCGAAATATTATTATAATCAGTTTTTCATATAGAATTGTAGTAGTTGAATTGTATATTAGCTACTAAGTATGAACTTAACGGGTAGGTACTACCCGAATTTAAACTTATAAAATGCTAATATGAAGAAAAAGCTTTTATAAATGAGTTCATATTATGCTACGAAATACTATTAACTACTATTAATATTCTGTATGATTAACTTGTTCCATTTGACTATTTTGAAGGAAATGGCACCGACTACTCGACACACTGTGAATATGAATGAAGAGGAATTCCGTACTTTTCTAGCTTCAAACATAGCCGCAGTACAGGCTGCGCTACATACCAATAATAACTTTGGATCTAGCAGTACAGGAAATCGTGTAGGATGCACCTACAAAGAATTCACTGCCTGCAAACCTTTGGAATTTGATGGAACCGAAGGACCGATCGGATTGAAACGGTGGACTGAGAAGGTCGAATCGGTGTTTGCTATAAGTAAGTGTACTGAAGAGGACAAAGTGAAGTACGCTACGCATACCTTCACAGGTTCTGCGTTATCATGGTGGAATACCTATCTAGAGCAAGTGGGACAAGATGATGCGTACGCACTACCGTGGTCAGCATTCAAGCACTTGATGAACGAGAAGTACCGTCCCAGAACCGAGGTCAATAATCTCAAGACAGAACTTAGAGGGTTACGAACCCAAGGATTTGATATTACCACGTACGAAAGACGATTCACAGAATTGTGCCTATTGTGTCCGGGAGCGTTGGAAGATGAGGAAGAGAAGATCGACGCGTTTGTGAAAGGATTACAGGAAAGAATCCAAGAAGATATAAGTTCACACGAGCCCGCCTCCATACAACAGGCATGTAGAATGGCTCACAAACTAGTAAACCAGATTGAGGAAAGAATTAAAGAACAGACGGCTGAAGAGACCAATGTGAAGCAAGTCAAAAGAAAGTGGGAGGAAAACGGTGATAAGAATCACCAATACAATAACAACAGCAATTACAATAATAATCGCAACAATTATCCCAACAATCGCAACATCAATCGCAACTACAACAAATGGCCCAACAACAACAACAACAACAACAACAACAACAACAACAGCAACAGCAACAATCATCCCAACAACAATAACAACCGCAACAACAACAACAATCCGAAGCAGCTATGCCAAAGGTGTGAAAAGTATTACTCGGGGTTCTGCACCAAATTTTGCAACAAGTGTAAAAGAAATGGTCATAGCGCAGCGAAGTGTGAGGTCTACGGACCAGGAGTTAACAGAACGAAAGGAACAAATGGTGTCGGAATGAGTAATGGCGGAGCAAGTAGTGTCGGAGCAAGTTATGCCAATGTAGCTTGTTATAAATGTGGAAAACCGGACCACATTATTAGAAATTGCCCGAACCAGGAGAACACGAATGGACAAGGCCGCGGAAGAGTTTTCAATATTAATGCGGCAGAGACACAGGAAGACCCGGAGCTTGTTACGGGTACGTTTCTTATTGACAATAAATCTGCTTACGTTTTATTTGATTCGGGTGCTGATAGAAGCTATATGAGTAGAGATTTTTGTGCTAAATTAAGTTGTCCATTGACGCCGTTGGATAGTAAATTTTTACTCGAATTAGCAAACGGTAAATTAATTTCAGCAGATAATATATGCCGGAATCGAGAAAATAAACTGGGTAGCGAAATATTTAAGATTGATTTGATACCAGTAGAGTTAGGGAGTTTTTATGTAATAGTTGGCATGGACTGGCTGAAGAAGGTGAAAGCAGAGATCGTATGTTATAAAAATGCAATTCGCATTGTACGAGAAGAAGGAGAACCCTTAATGGTGTACGGAGAAAAGGGCAACATGAAGCTACATCTTATTAGTAATTTGAAGGCACAAAAACTAATAAGAAAAGGTTGCTATGCTGTTCTAGCACACGTCGAGAAAGTACAAACTGAAGAAAATAGCATCAATGATGTTCCCGTCGCAAAAGAATTTCCCGATGTATTTCCGAAAGAATTACCGGGACTACCTCCACATCGATCTGTTGAATTTCAAATAGATCTTGTACCAGGAGCTGCACCAATAGCTCGTGCTCCTTATAGACTCGCACCCAGCGAGATGAAAGAACTGCAAAGCCAACTGCAAGAACTATTAGAACGTGGTTTCATTCGACCAAGCACATCACTATGGGGAGCTCCTGTTTTGTTTGTCAAGAAGAAGGATGGTACATTTAGGTTGTGTATTGACTACAGAGAGTTGAACAAACTTACCATCAAAAACCGTTATCCACTGCCGAGAATTGACGACTTATTTGATCAACTACAAGGCTCGTCGGTTTATTCGAAGATCGATTTACGTTCTGGATATCATCAAATACGAGTAAAGGAGGATGATATTCCAAAAACTGCTTTTAGGACGCGTTATGGTCATTACGAGTTTATGGTTATGCCGTTTGGATTGACTAACGCACCAGCTGTGTTCATGGACCTTATGAACCAAGTGTGTGGGCCATATCTTGACAAGTTTGTCATTGTTTTCATCGATGACATACTTATTTACTCAAAGAATGATCAAGAGCATGAAGAACATTTGAGAAAAGTGCTAGAAGTATTGAGGAAAGAAAAACTGTACGCTAAGTTTTCAAAGTGTGCATTTTGATTGGAAGAAGTTCAATTCCTCGGTCACATAGTGAACAAAGAAGGTATCCAGGTGGACCCGGCAAAGATCGAAACCGTTGAAAAGTGGGAAACCCTAAAAACTCCGAAGCATATACGTCAATTTTTAGGATTGGCTGGTTACTACAGAAGATTCATCCAAGATTTCTCCAAAATAGCAAAACCCTTGACTGCATTAACGCATAAAGGGAAGAAATTTGAATGGAAGGATGAACAAGAGAAGACGTTTCAATTATTGAAGAAAAAGCTAACTACGGCACCTATATTGTCATTGCCTGAAGGGAATGATGATTTTGTGATTTATTGTGACGCATCAAAGCAAGGTCTCGGTTGTGTATTAATGCAACGGACGAAGGTGATTGCTTATGCGTCTAGACAATTGAAGATTCACGAGAAAAATTATACGACGCATGATTTGGAATTAGGCGCGGTTGTTTTTGCATTAAAGACTTGGAGGCACTACTTATATGGGGTCAAAAGTATTATATATACCGACCACAAAAGTCTTCAACACATATTTAATCAGAAATAACTGAATATGAGGCAGCGTAGGTGGATTGAATTGTTGAATGATTACGACTTTGAGATTCGTTACCACCCGGGGAAGGCAAATGTGGTAGCCAACGCCTTGAGCAGAAAGGACAGAGAACCCATTCGAGTAAAATCTATGAATATAATGATTCACACTAACCTTACTACTCAAATAAAGGAGGTGCAACAAGGAGTTTTAAAAGAGGGAAATTTAAAGGATGAAATACCCAAAGGATCGGAGAAGCATCTTAATATTCGGGAAGATGGAACCCGGTATAGGGCTGAAAGAATTTGGGTACTAAAATTTGAAGATATGAGAGAAATGGTACTTAGAGAAGCTCATAAAACCAGATACTCAATACATCCTGGAACGGGGAAGATGTACAAGAATCTTAAGAAACATTTTTTGGTGGCCAGGTATGAAAGCCGGTATTGCTAAATATGTAGGAGAATGTTTGACGTGTTCTAAGGTCAAAGCTGAACATCAGAAACCATCAGGTCTACTACAACAACCTGAAATCCCGGAATGGAAATGGGAAAACATTACCATGGATTTCATTACTAAATTTCCAAGGACTGCAAGTGGTTATGATACTATTTGGGTAATAGTTGATCGTCTCACCAAGTCAGCACACTTCCTGCCAATAAGAGAAGATGACAAGATGGAGAAGTTAGCACGACTGTATTTGAAGGAAGTCGTCTCCAGACATGGAATACCAATCTCTATTATCTCTGATAGGGATGGCAGATTTATTTCAAGATTCTGGCAGACATTACAGCAAGCATTGGGAACTCGTCTAGACATGAGTACTGCCTATCATCCACAAACTGATGGGCAGAGCGAAAGGACAATACAAATGCTTGAAGACATGGTACGAGCTTGTGTTATTGATTTCGGAAACAGTTGGGATCGACATCTACCGTTAGCAGAATTTTCCTACAACAACAGCTACCATTCAAGCATTGAGATGGCGCCGTTTGAAGCACTTTATGGTAGAAAGTGCAGGTCTCCGATTTGTTGGAGTGAAGTGGGGGATAGACAAATTACGGGTCCGGAGATAATACAAGAAACTACCGAGAAAATCATCCAAATTCAACAAAGATTGAAAACCGCCCAGAGTCGACAAAAGAGCTACGCGGACAGTAAAAGAAAAGATATAGAGTTTGAAATTGGAGAAATGGTCATGCTTAAGGTTTCACCTTGGAAAGTCGTTGTTCAATTTGGTAAACGGGGGAAACTAAATCCAAGGTACATTGGACCATTCAAGATCATAGATCGTGTCGGACCAGTAGCTTACCAACTGGAGCTACCTCAACAACTCGCGGCTGTACATAACACTTTCCACGTCTCAAATTTGAAGAAATATTTTGCTAAAGAAGATCTCACTATTCCGTTGGACGAAATCCAAATCAATGAAAGACTTCAATTCATTGAAGAACCCGTCGAAATAATGGAGCGTGAGGTTAAGAGACTTAAACAAAACAAGATACCGATTGTTAAGGTTCAATGGAATGCTCGTAGAGGACCCGAGTTTACCTGGGAGCGTGAAGATCAGATGAAGAAGAAATACCCGCATTTATTTCCAGAAGATACGTCAACACCTCCAACCGCTTAAAATTTCGGGACGAAATTTATTTAACGGGTAGGTACTGTAGTGACCCGAACTTTTCCATGTTTATATATATATATATTAAATAAAATTGGTATTTACATGATTAAGTGTTTCCAACATGTTAAGCAATCAAACTTGTTAAGACTTGATTAATTGAAATAGGTTTCATATAGACAATTGACCACCCAAGTTGACCGGTGATTCACGAACGTTAAAACTTGTAAAAACTATACGATGACATATATATGGTTATATATATAGTTAACATGATTTTATTATAGGTATGTATCTCATTAGGTATTTTAACAATGAGTTATATACATAAAAATGAGACTATTAATTTAAGAAACTCGAAAACGATATATATAACGATTATCGTTATAACAACGTCTTACTAGGTACATATGAATCATATTAAGATATTGATACACTTGGTTAATTATGTTAAATGATAAGTAAATATATTATTAAGTGTATTAACAATAAAATACATATGTAAAAATAAGACTACTAACTTAATGATTTCGAAACGAGACATATATGTAACGATTATCGTTGTAACGACATTTAACTGTATATATATCATACTAAGATATATTATATATCATAATATCATGATAATATAACAACTTAACATCTCATTTGTTATAATAAAAAATGAGTTAACAACATTCAACAAGATCGTTAACCTAAAGGTTTTAAAACAATATTTACATGTAACGACTAACGATGACTTAACGACTCAGTTAAAATGTATATACATGTAGTGTTTTAATATGTATTCATACACTTTTGAAAGACTTCAAGACACTTATCAAAATACTTCTACTTAACAAAAATGCTTACAATTACATCCTCGTTCAGTTTCATCAACAATTCTACTCGTATGCACCCGTATTCGTACTCGTACAATACACAGCTTTTAGATGTATGTACTATTGGTATATACACTCCAATGATTAGCTCTTAGCAGCCCATGTGAGTCACCTAACACATGTGGGAACCATCATTTGGCAACTAGCATGAAATATCTCATAAAATTACAAAAATATGAGTAATCATTTAATGACTTATTTACATGAAAACAAAATTACATATCCTTTATATCTAATCCATACACCAACGACCAAAAACACCTACAAACACTTTCATTCTTCAATTTTCTTCATCTAATTGATCTCGCTCAAGTTCTATCTTCAAGTTCTAAGTGTTCTTCATAAATTCCAAAAGTTCTAGTTTCATAAAATCAAGAATACTTCCAAGATTGCAAGTTTACTTCCAAGTTTTCTAAATCCATTCCAAGTAATCATCCAAGATCAAGAAACCTTTGTTACTTACAGTAGGTTATATTTCTAATACAAGGTAATAATCATATTCAAACTTTAATTCAATTTCTATAACTATAACAATCTTATTTCGAGTGGAAATCTTACTTGAAATTGTTTTCGTGTCATGATTCTGCTTCAAGAACTTTCAAGCCATCCAAGGATCCTTTGAAGCTAGATCTATTTTTCTCATTTCCAGTAGGTTTATCCAAGGAACTTGAGGTAGTAATGATTTTCATAACATCATTCGATTCATACATATAAAGCTATCTTATTCGAAGGTTTAAACTTGTAATCACTAGAACATAGTTTAGTTAATTCTAAACTTGTTCGCAAATAAAAGTTAATCCTTCTAACTTGACTTTTAAAATCAACTAAACACATGTTCTATATCTATTTGATATGCTAACTTAATGATTTAAAGCCTGGAAACACGAAAAACACCGTAAAACCGGATTTACGCCGTCGTAGTAACACCGCGGGCTGTTTTGGGTTAGTTAATTAAAAACTATGATAAACTTTGATTTAAAAGTTGTTATTCTGGGAAAATGATTTTTATTATGAACATGAAACTATATCCAAAAATTATGGTTAAACTCAAAGTGGAAGTATGTTTTCTAAAATGGTCATCTAGACGTCGTTCTTTCGACTGAAATGACTACCTTTACAAAAACGACTTGTAACTTATTTTTACAACTATAAACCTATACTTTTTCAATTTAGATTCATAAAATAGAGTTCAATATGAAACCATAGCAATTTGATTCACTCAAAACGGATTTAAAATGAAGAAGTTATGGGTAAAACAAGATTGGATAATTTTTCTCATTTTAGCTACGTGAAAATTGGTAACAAATCTATTCCAACCATAACTTAATCAACTTGTATTGTATATTATGTAATCTTGAGATACCATAGACATGTATACAATGTTTCGACCTATCATGTCGACACATCTATATATATTTCGGAACAACCATAGACACTCTATATGTGAATGTTGGAGTTAGCTATACAGGGTTGAATGTTGGAGTTAGCTATACAGAGTTGTGATCAATACTGAGATACGTATACACTGGGTCGTGGATTGATTCAAGATAATATTTATCGATTTATTTCTGTACATCTAACTGTGGACAACTAGTTGTAGGTTACTAACGAGGACAGCTGACTTAATAAACTTAAAACATCAAAATATATTAAAAGTATTGTAAATATATTTTGAACATACTTTGATATATATGTATATATTGTTATAGGTTCGTGAATCAACCAGTGGCCAAGTCTTACTTCCCGACGAAGTAAAAATCTGTGAAAGTGAGTTATAGTCCCACTTTTAAAATCTAATATTTTTGGGATGAGAATACATGCAGGTTTTATAAATGATTTACAAAATAAACACAAGTATGTGAAACTACATTCTATGGTTGAATTATCGAAATCGAATATGCCCCTTTTTATTAAGTCTGGTAATCTAAGAATTAGGGAACAGACACCCTAATTGACGCGAATCCTAAAGATAGATCTATTGGACCTAACAAACCCCATCCAAAGTACCGGATGCTTTAGTACTTCGAAATTTATATCATATCCGAAGGGTGTCCCGGAATGATGGGGATATTCTTATATATGCATCTTGTTAATGTCGGTTACCAGGTGTTCACCATATGAATGATTTTTATCTCTATGTATGGGATGTGTATTGAAATATGAAATCTTGTGGTCTATTGTTATGATTTGATATATATATAGGTTAAACCTATAACTCACCAACATTTTTGTTGACGTTTAAAGCATGTTTATTCTCAGGTGAATACTAAGAACTTCCGCTGTTGCATACTAAAATAAGGACAAGATTTGGAGTCCATGTTTGTATGATATTGTATAAACCTGCATTCAAGAAACTGATTTCGATGTAACATATTTGTATTGTAAACCATTATGTAATGGTCGTGTGTAAACAGGATATTTTAGATTATCATTATTTGATAATCTACGTAAAGCTTTTTGAACCTTTATTTATGAAATAAAGGTTATGGTTTGTTTTAAAAATGAATGCGGTCTTTGAAAAACGTCTCATATAGAGGTCAAAACCTCGCAATGAAATCAATTAATATGGAACGTTTTTAATCAATAAGAACGGGACATTTCATGGACCGACAATGTCGATACCCCAGTTGCAGAATGGCCAGGCAGCGTGTATAGGGATCATGTTACGCCGAGGAGATCTGTTCACGGGAGCATGTACTTGACATGCCTCGCAGTTCACGATCAAATCGTATGTCTCCCGGTACATGTGCGGCCAGAAATAACCCATTCTTTTGATCCTGCTAACTATTGTTCGGTAGCTGAGTGTGTCGAGCATGCTCCTTCGTGCATTTATTGTATGATTTGTTTGGCCTGCGTTGGTCAAATGCATCACAAAGATGGCTCTGTGAACGATTTCCTATATAGGATGCCATCTTGGAAGTGGTACATCGATGCTCGCATCCGGGTCCTTCGAGCTTTTAGCTTGTCTTCCGGGAGGATACCTTTGGTAAGGTATTGTATGAAAGGTGTCATCCAACAATCTTCTTCTTCCGTTATTGTTGCCATGAGGGTATCCTTGTCGGTTGACTTTATTTCTAGTACCTCCACCATGACCTTTTTGGTGAAGTGATCGTATAGCAGGGAGGCAAGCTTGCTTAAAGCATTTGCTTTCTTGTTACGGTTGCGGGGTATTTGCTTGATTTCAAATGCTACGAAGTTTTTGACTAGCATTTTTGCAAGCTCTAGGTATTGTTGCATTGATGTGTCTCGTGCTCCGAAGCTACCGTTTAGTTAGCTTGCCACAAGTTGTGAGTCGACGTAAGCCGTGAGCCGGTGTACATCGATGCTTTTTGCTAGGCGTAATCCGGCTAATAAGGCTTCGTATTCGGCCTCGTTGTTTGGGGTGCGAGCTTTAGCCGAATGGCATAAGTTATTTCTTCTCCATTCTGGGATACTAGAAGCAAACCTATGCCAGCTCCTTCCTCGCTTGACGCCCCAATCGTATATAGTTCCCAGAATTCGTCTTCGTCCCTTCTTGTGACGGTACTTTCACCCTGTTTGATTATATCGGAAGGGAGCTCTACGAGGAAGTCTACTATAACTTGGCCTTTGACTGAATTCCTTGGGAGAAAACTAATATCATGCTCGCCGAGCTCAATTGCCCATTTGGCCATTCTCCCTGATATCTCCAGCCTTGTCAGGACGTGTTTGATCGGTTGATCCGTGAGGACCTGTATCGGGTGTGCTAGAAAATATCGCCGTAACCGCCATGCCGTGTGTACCAAGGCATAAATTAGCTTTTCCATTGTCGGGTAGTTCAGTTCTCCATTTTGTAATACTTTGCTTACAAAGTATACCGGCATTTGGGTTTTACCCCTGTCGGCTATTAGCACCGAGCTGATTGCCTCAGAGGAAGCGGAGAGGTATACCGTAAGGGTTTCTCCCTGAATTGGTGCCGTTACATGTGGGTAGTTCTTTTAGAAATGCCTTCATATCCTGGAAGGCCTTCTCCGCGTCCTCCGTCCAAACGAAGTCTTTTTTGCTCAGGCATCCCTTTAATGTTTGGAAGAAATGTAGAGATATGTCTGCAGCCCGTGACAGGAATCTCGTTAGTGCCGCTAGTTTCCCGTTTAGGCTCTGCACATCTTTTTTACTCCTGGGGCGATTGCATGTTTTCGATTGCTTGAATTTTCTTCGGGTTCGCCTTGATTCCTCTCGGGGTAACCGTGAACCCCAAGAATCGACCTTCTTCCATCTCGAAAGAGCATTTTGACGGATTTAGCTTCATATTGATTTTGCGTAGTGACTCGAATGCTTCGATGATATCTAAAATCATCTGCTCTTCCGAGTCGCTTTTGATGACAATTTTGTCCACGTACGCTTCGATGTTCCGTCCGTTTGATCCTGGAATGCCTTGTCGATTACTTTTTGGTACGTTGCTCCGGCGTTCTTTAAACCGAATGGCATTTTTGTATAACAAAAGATGCCTTTGTTTGTGAAGAACACGGTTTTTTCTTCATCGATTTATTGGTATTTATTGGTAGCCTCTGTACGCATCCAGGAAACTCGTAAACCTGAAACCCGCGAGGGATTCAACTTTCCAGTCGATCTCCGGCAAGGGGTAGTTGTCTTTTGGGCAAGCTTTATTGATGTCTTTGTAGTCGACACACATGCCCCAGGAGCCGTCTGCCTTTTTTACCATCACAGGGTTAGCTACCCATGTCTGGTATTTCACTTCCTTCATTATTCCGGCATCGACAAGTCGTTGCACCTCGTCGTCCAGGAATTTTCTTCGTTCTAACGCCATTGCTCGTTTCTTTTGGACAACAAGCGTGATGTTTGGGTTCACGTTTAGCCGGTGTTGTGCTATCTCTCGCGGGACGCCGGTCATGTCTTATGACTCCCAAGCGAAGACATCGATATTTGCTGCTAGAAGTTTGCAGAGCGTGTCCTTTGCGTTAGTGCTCAGAGTGGTTCCAACCTTGATCCGTTGTTCCGGATATTTAGGATTTGGTGATACATAGCCATCATCGTGTACTATGATGTTGTCGGTGCCTTTGAATATCTGCAGACATTCAATCGGCTCCAGATCTTGTGTCCGGATTGTTGCTATGCCGGCTAGGGTTAGAAATTTCAACATGTCGTGTACCGTGGATGTAATTGCTCCAAATTTTTGCGTGGCGTTACGCCCGAGGATAACGTTGTACCATGAGTCTGTTTTGACGATAGAGAATTCTATGTTCGTGGTGCTCTGGAAAGTTAATTTCCATAGTACAACTTCCAATGTGATGGAGCCTACCGGCCAGGTTGCAGCACTGTTGAATCCTGCTAATGGTGAGGTTGCGACTTTCTTTTGCCGATGAATGCTCTCTGGTAACTGTAAAAAGCAGTGTTCTAACATGACCTCTGCTCCTGCGCCGGTGTCAGTGTATATTCATCCAATTTGGCAATTGGAGATGTGTGCCTGAATGATAACTGGTTTAGAAGAAGGGTTGATATAGAATAATAATGGGAAGATGATAGGTTCGTGCTTCCATTCATCTAGCGCCCCTGCTTTTCGTCATTGCCCAGTAACCCATGAGTGAATCATGTATACGTCAGCCTTCGATGTGTTATTTAGCTTGCTTCCACATCGTCTAGCTCGTGGGGATGAGCAGTGATTAATTTCGTATCTTTAGATAGCGCCATTTGATTAAACCAAAATCATTATGGGTGAAGTTTATTTTAAATTTGAGTTCTAGATCAGTGAAAAAGAGTGAATTGAATGTTTTATCTCCAATAACTGTGCAAACCCCGATTTTAAATCTGGATTCCAAGGGTGTAAAACAATCGATGGGATTAAGCTTATTCGATTAGGATCGAATAAGTTAATATCTTAGAGTAATGGATAGCTCCGATATCGACCGGAATCTTTATCGGAGCTAGTTTGTCAGATGGAGAAACGTTATCGTATTTGATTTGGGCAGAGTAACGTTAATGCATCCAGTGTTATCGAATGAGTGATCTTGTTTGTGTATTTATAGGTGTTATGAGGGAATGGTGATGTGGCACATGTCTCTTTCATGGTTATAACAAACTTTTGCTAATCCCGAGGGTCGACGTGGCACATGTCTCTTTCATGGGAATAACAAACAGATCTTAACAAACTTTCCTAGATTCGTGTGCTGACGTGGCGTGCAACTTGTTTGTCTTTGCTCCGAGATCATGTGCTTGTTCCGGGACAGTGTGCTTGTTCCGGGACAGTGCGCTTGTTCCGGGACAACGTGCTTGTCCCGGGACTGGACACCTAAACTGGAAAGCCATGGTAATTCCGAGAGTGTGGTAGATCCATCTAGAGTGTGATGGACGATTGCCTTGCTCTTTATTTAGGCTAGAGGGTCTTTTATGATGTTTATTTCAAGCGTTTCTTCACGGTAGTGTTATGACCGGGCAAGATTGTAGTCGGTTCATAGGTAACTTTGTAAAGGTTGTCGGGTGCCCGACGTTCATAGTTCAACAGGCATTTTTTTTGTGACGATATGGTTCTTGGCTTCTCAATGCCTTTGTATCCGGCTAAGTGATGCCAGGAGCCCGCACACTTGTCCGGTCCGGATGAGTTTTATGTAGCGTCCCGACTATCCTTTGTCCGGTATGCTTCTTCCCGGATGCGTACGTAAGTGACCTTTTGATCAAGTTACTATGGTGGGGCCGGGAAGATGTTCTTTGCCCGGGATGGTTCACGCCGGGTACACTCTAGTCGGAATGCTACTAATAGTGTGCTTTTCTGAGACGAATCATTATGTGTATCATCAGAAATTATTTGATGATCCACTTTAACATATGATGATGATCACTATCTTTGAAATTGCATTTCTTGTGCAAGTATATCTAGAGCCGAGCCTCGAGCTAGATTATATTAAATTCGAACTCGATAACGTTATAGAAGCTACAATTTTATTAAATTCGACTCGGTATATATAAAATAGTTATTATTTATATAATTACACATTATATAATGAACGTCTCATTTAGTCAATCAAGGGAAGAACCTGGAGGAAATATATTTCTCTCTCTACTCTCTCGTTCTCTCCATCTTGCTTTTTCCTTGCAGACACCCTTACACCATCGCCGCCGCTTACGGCCTCCGGCATCTCGCCGGAGGTCCGGCTTTCCCTTTTTTCTGTCCTTTTGCGTTTTTTCACTCAGATCTATTGTTCCTTCACTCCGATTTGATGGTCAAGGTCGTTTGGTCTCTCTCTATTTTCCGGCAACAGGTGGCGAGCCACCACGCGTTCTTCGTGGTGGTTCTGTTTTCGGTACTCGCAAGTTTATCTTCTGGCCTTTTCTCCTTCTTTTCAGTGATAGGGTTTTGGCCGTTGGGTTTTTATTTTTCGGTGACTTTTCCGGCATCCTTTCCTGCTCGCCGCAGGCGGCGAGCACCTGTAGGTGCTCTGTGACGTTTCAGGCCGGACGTCGGTTTTTTGGTTTGTCACTTTCTTGTTTCTGCCGGTAGATCTGTGAGATGGAGTTGTTCCGGCGTTTTTTCCGGATTTCTATGTCGGCTTTTCTTTATTTTTTTTTAAAAATGCCATTTTTTCTGACCGTTATATTCATTCTGTTGGTGGTTGTGTGTGGTCTGGTGGCTCCGGCCGTTTTTTCGGCAGGTGTGCGCTGGTGGTTGCGACTGCGGTGTGGGTTTGTATTACGGTCTTCCTTTTCCGGAGTTTTATCGCTCCGGTTTCTTTTCTTTTATTTTTCATGCCTATCCTTTTTCCCCAGTCCCGTGTGGTGTAGTGGTGGCAGGCAGGCTGGCCGGAGTCACGACCGGTCGGTCTGTTTTGTTGTTGTTTATGTCGTCCGCGGTTCTCCTTTGTTTCGGTGTCGTTTTCTTTGTCACTTATCCGATCGTTCCATCTTCCTCGTCGCGGGATTCGGTTCGGAGTGGATCCTACGTTGTTGCCGCCTCAATGACTTGTTGCTGAGCGCCAATAAATTAGTTTGTCGGGGTTTTCTCTCGGTTGTTTATCCTTCTTCCGTAGGTTGGATTTCAACGGGCTAGGGTTCCAAGCAGATAACTCTAGGTTTCCTTGGTGTTGCTGGCTGACGTGGGGTTTTTTCTCGGTTCTCTGGTTGCGGTCTTGAGACGGGTGTTCTTGGGTTTTTCGGCGGGCGGTTATTATGATTGGTTTACGGTGCTGGGTTGGGGGTGGTTCTCTGTGGTTCGTGAAGCGTGGTCCGCTTTGTTGACTACGACTTGGGTTTGGAAGCTTTTTTGGGTTTGGTTTTCTGGCCAAGGGTTGAAAGGACCCGTTCATATATATTATAAACGATTCACAATAGTTGATTACATCGCGAGGTATTTGACCTCTATATGATACATTTTACAAACATTGCATTCGTTTTTAAAAGATAAACTTTCTTTACATCAAAAATTGACAGGCATGCATACCATTTCATAATATCCACTATCCAACTATAATTGACTTAATAATAATCTCGATGAATTCAATGACTCGAATGCAACGTCTTTCGAAATATATGCCATGAATGACTCCAAGTAATATCTTTAAAATGAACAAATGCACAGCGGAAGATTTCTTTAATACCTGAGAATAAACATGCTTTAAAGTGTCAACCAAAAGGTTGGTGAGATCATTAGTTTTTCATAATCAATCATTTTCAATAATATAATAGACCATAAGATACTCATAATTAGAAAACAATCTGTGCAGGTCTATTCCTGCTGTAAAATCATTCATATGAAGAACACCGGAACCTTTCCAACAACTCACCAACGGTAGCTAATGAGTAGTGCAATGACAAAATCATCTCGCCGTGGTAGTTAATACAATATAATTCTTACAACGGGGGCTAATGCGTACGCAATGCAAAATCATCCCTCCGAGGGTAGCTGAAACGGGGGCTAATGCGTACACAATGCAAAATCATCCCTCCGTTACCAACTACAAAGTCGACTATAATACAATACAATACATCGGGGGCTAGTGCGTGTAATGCAAAATCATCCCGCCGATGGTAGTTAAAATGGGAGCTAATGCGTACGCAATGCAAAATCATCTCTCCGTTAACTACTAAATCGAACCTCTGAATCCAAATAATTCTATCATAGAATGTAGTTTTGAATATTTGTGTCTATTTCGTCAATCATTTATAAAAGCAGTTCATGTATTCTCAGTTCAAAAATATATCTCAAAAGCATTTAGGAAACAGTTATAAAAACAGCGCATGTATTCTCAGTCCCAAAAATGTAAAGAGTAAAAGGGAATCAAATGAACTCACTATCCAATATTTTGTAGTAAAAATATTCATACGACGATACTGAACAATGCAGGGTTGACCTCGGATTCACGAACCTATATCATTCGTATATATATTAAAACGTGTAATCGTAACCGAGCAAGTTTATATATTATTATTAATAATATACTTATTATATTATGTTATTTAGATCAATTTAATATATTTAAATTATATATTTTATATAACTAATATTTATCATTCTTTATAATATGTTAATAATAAAAATATATGTTAGGGTTTATATATGATAACAATATATATTTATGTATTATCTGATATATTTTATATATATGTATATAGTTTAGTAGTTATCATTTTAATAATAACAGTATCGTGATATGTAATATTAATATTATTGTAATGTATTTTTATATAAAAAAAATATCCATTTGTAATAATTCTGGTAATGATAAGAATGATAATAATAATGATAGTAATAATAGTAGTAGTAATAATAATAATAATAATAATAATAATAATAATAATAATAATAATAATAATAATAATAATAATAATAATAATAATAACAACAACAATAATAATCAGAAAACTACCTCACAAAGAAGGAGTCCAAAAAAATAGCTGCCCTCGCCCGGGCTCGAACCCGAGACCTCACGCCCACCCATAAACACCCCAAACTACTTGTCCAATTCAGTTTTTCTGAATATATTTCACATAAAAATATATATAATCCGCCAGTCTATCTGATTCTCCCTTCTTCTTCATCAATATTATGTATTCCTTTTATCATCACCGTATCATTTTCATAATCAAGGTCATAGTTATAATCACAACATAATCATAATCCTAGATCATAATCATATCGAACTTACTCATCTTCATCGCATACCCCCATATCATTAACACCATTTTATCATCCAACAACTTCCATCATCAAATCACATTCGCGTTTATTATTTCATTTAACATCATCATTATCATACACCATTATGATCACGTGATCATCACCATCCTTAAATACATTAACAGAAACATGAACGGGTCTAGGCCCAACTCGTAAGTCTAAATAATCAAGAACTGGTCCAAAAGAAAATGTTAATCTTCATCAACAAATCACCTTCATCTAACATACTTGTCATCAACCTTATATCATCTTCTTCTTCACGTCTTCACTACTGCATGAAATCAAATAGAAATTGCAGCGAATAGTTTGAGCTGGGTTTGTGAATGAGATGTGAAGAAACAGTAAAATAGGAAACAAGAGGTGCAGGGACTGTTTTGGGTTGAAGAACAGCGAACAATAATAGATAGTTGCTGCAGGGTAACAAGAAAAATTCGTGCAGTTTGAAATTGGTTTGAAGTGGTGATTTCAAGGTTGAACAGAAAATTTGAAACACTTAAGTAGCAGCAAACGAGTTGTTTTGGTAATGATTTTCAATAGGAAACAGATATATAAGTGCAGCAGCAACTGCAGTGAAATGTCCCGTTCTTATTGATTAAAAACGTTCCATATTAATTGATTTCGTTGCGAGGTTTTGACCTCTATATGAGACGTTTTTTAAAGACTGCATTCATTTTAAAACAAACCATAACCTTTATTTCATCAATAAAGGTTTAAAAAGCTTTACGTAGATTATCAAATAATGATAATCTAAAATATCCTGTTTACACACGACCATTACATAATGGTTTACAATACAAATATGTTACAACAAAATAAGTTTCTTGAATGCAGTTTTTACACAATATCATACAAGCATGGACTCCAAATCTCGTCCTTATTTAAGTATGCGACAGCGGAAGCTCTTAATAATCACCTGAGAATAAACATGCTTAAAACGTCAACAAAAATGTTGGTGAGTTATAGGTTTAACCTATATATATCAAATCATAATAATAGACCACAAGATTTCATATTTCAATACACATCCCATACATAGAGATAAAAATCATTCATATGGTGAACACCTTGTAACCGACATTAACAAGATGCATATATAAGAATATCCCCATCATTCCGGGACACCCTTCGGATATGATATAAATTTCGAAGTACTAAAGCATCCGGTACTTTGGATGGGGTTTGTTAGGCCCAATAGAACTATCTTTAGGATTCGCGTCAATTAGGGTGTCTGTTCCCTAATTCTTAGATTACCAGACTTAATAAAAAGGGGCATATTCGATTTCGATAATTCAACCATAGAATGTAGTTTCACGTACTTGTGTCTATTTTGTAAATCATTTATAAAACCTGCATGTATTCTCATCCCAAAAATATTAGATTTTAAAAGTGGGACTATAACTCACTTTCACAGATTTTTACTTCGTCGGGAAGTAAGACTTGGCCACTGGTTGATTCACGAACCTATAACAATATATACATATATATCAAAGTATGTTCAAAATATATTTACAATACTTTTAATACATTTTGATGTTTTAAGTTTATTAAGTCAGCTGTCCTCGTTAGTAACCTACAACTAGTTGTCCACAGTTAGATGTACAGAAATAAATCGATAAATATTATCTTGAATCAATCCACGACCCAGTGTATACGTATCTCAGTATTGATCACAACTCAAACTATATATATATTTTGGAATCAACCTCAACCCTGTATAGCTAACTCCAACATTCACATATAGAGTGTCTATGGTTGTTCCGCAATATATATATAGATGGGTCGACATGATAGGTCGAAACATTGTATACGTGTCTATGGTATCTCAAGATTACATAATATACAATATAAGTTAATTAGGTTATGGTTGGAATAGATTTATTACTAACTTTCACGTAGGTAAAATGAGTAGTTTTTATCAATCTTGTTTTACTCGCCATTTCTTCGTTTCTAATCCGTTTTGAGTGATTTCAGTGGCCACGGTTTCGTATTGAACTTAACTTTATGAATCTAAACAGAAAATGTATAAGTTTAAAGTCAGAAATACAAGTTACAAGTCATTTTTGAAAGAGGTAGTCATTTCTGTCGAAAGAACGACATCTTGATGACCATTTTGAAAAATATACTTTCACTTTGAGTTTAACCATGATTTTTGGATATAGTTTCATGTTCATAATAAAAATCATTTTTCCAGAAGTATAGCTTTTAAATCAAAGTTCTTCTTAGCTTTTAATTATCCCAACCAAAACAGCCCCCGGTTTTACTACGACGGCGTTTATCCAGTTTTATGGTGTTTATCATGTTTCCGGGTTTTAAATCATTAAGTTAGCATATCATATAGATATAGAACATGTGTTTAGTTGATTTTAAAAGTCTAGTTAGAAGGATTAACTTTATTTGCGAACAAGTTTAGAATTAACTAAACTATGTTCTAGTGATTACAAGTTTATAACGTTGAATAAGACAGCTTTTTATGTATGAATCAAATGATGTTATGAACATCATTACTACCTCAAGTTCCTTGAATAAACCTACTGGAAATGAGAAAAATGGATCTAGCTTCAAAGGATCCTTGGATGGCTTGAAAGTTCTTGAAGCAGAATCATGACACGAAAACAATTTCAAGTAAGATTTCCACTCGAAATAAGATTGTTATAGTTATAGAAATTGAATTAAAGTTTGAATATGATTATTACCTTGTATTAGAAAGATAACCTACTGTAAGTAACAAAGGTTTCTTGATCTTGGATGATTACTTGGAATGGATTTAGAAAACTTGGAAGTAAACTTGCAATCTTGGAAGTATTCTTGATTTTATGAAACTGGAACTTTTGGAATTTATGAAGAACACTTGGAACTTGAAGATAGAACTTGAGAAAGATCAATTAGATGAATAAAATTGAAGAATGAAAGTGTTTGTAGGTGTTTTTGGTCGTTGGTGTATGGATTAGATATAAAGGATATGTAATTTTGTTTTCATGTAAATAAGTCATGAATGATTACTCATATTTTTGTAATTTTATGAGATATTTCATGCTAGTTGCCAAATGATGGTTCCTACATGTGTTAGGTGACTCACATGGGCTGCTAAGAGCTGATCATTGGAGTGTATATACCAATAGTACATACATCTAAAAGCTGTGTATTGTACGAGTACGAATACGGGTGCATACGAGTAGAATTGTTGATGAAACTGAACGAGGATGTAATTGTAAGAATTTTTGTTAAGTAGAAGTATTTTGATAAGTGTCTTGAAGTCTTTCAAAAGTGTATGAATACATATTAAAACACTACATGTATATACATTTTAACTGAGTCGTTAAGTCATCGTTAGTCATTACATGTAAATGTTGTTTTGAAACCTTTAGGTTAACGATCTTGTTGAATGTTGTTAACCCATTATTTATTATAACAAATGAGATGTTAAATTGTTATATTATCATGATATTATGATATATAATATATCTTAGTATGATATATATACAGTTAAATGCCGTTACAACGATAATCGTTACATATATGTCTCTTTTCGAAATCATTAAGTTAGTAGTCTTATTTTTACATATGTATTTCATTGTTAATACACTTAATAATATATTTAATTATCATTTAATATAATTAACCAAGTGTATCAATATCTTAATATGATTCATATGTACCTAGTAAGACGTTGTTATAACGATAATCGTTATATATATCGTTTTCGAGTTTCTTAAATTAATAGTCTCATTTTTATGTATATAACTCATTGTTAAAATACCTAATGAGATACATACTTATAATAAAATCATGTTAACTATATATATAACCATATATATGTCATCGTATAGTTTTTACAAGTTTTAACGTTCGTGAATCACCGGTCAACTTGGGTGGTCAATTGTCTATATGAAACCTATTTCAATTAATCAAGTCTTAACAAGTTTGATTGCTTAACATGTTGGAAACACTTAATCATGTAAATAACAATTTCATTTAATATATATATATATATATATATATATATATATATATATATATATATATATATATATATATATATATATATATATATATATATATATAAACATGGAAAAGTTCGGGTCACTACAGTACCTACCCGTTAAATAAATTTCGTCCCGAAATTTTAAGCAGTTGGAGGTGTTGACGTACCTTCTGGAAATAAATGCGGGTATTTCTTCTTCATCTGATCCTCACACTCCTAGGTGAACTCAGGTCCTCTACGAGCATTCCATCGAACCTTAACAATCGGTATCTTATTTTGTTTAAGTCTCTTAACCTCACAATCCATTATTTCGACGGGTTCTTCAATGAATTGAAGTTTTTCATTGATTTGGATTTCGTCCAACGGAATAGTGAGATCTTCTTTAGCAAAACATTTCTTCAAATTTGAGACGTGGAAAGTGTTATGTACAGCCGCGAGTTGTTGAGGTAGCTCCAGTTGGTAAGCTACTGGTCCGACACGATCTATAATCTTGAATGGTCCAATGTACCTTGAATTTAGTTTCCCCCGTTTACCAAATCGAACAACGCCTTTCCAAGGTGAAACCTTAAGCATGACCATTTCTCTAATTTCAAACTCTATATCTTTTCTTTTACTGTCCGCGTAGCTCTTTTGTCGACTCTGGGCGGTTTTCAATCTTTGTTGAATTTGGATGATTTTCTCGGTAGTTTCTTGTATTATCTCCGGACCCGTAATCTGTCTATCCCCCACTTCACTCCAACAAATCGGAGACCTGCACTTTCTACCATAAAGTGCTTCAAACGGCGCCATCTCAATGCTTGAATGGTAGCTGTTGTTGTAGGAAAATTCTGCTAACGGTAGATGTCGATCCCAACTGTTTCTGAAATCAATAACACATGCTCGTAGCATGTCTTCAAGCGTTTGTATCGTCCTTTCGCTCTGCCCATCAGTTTGTGGGTGATAGGCAGTACTCATGTCTAGACGAGTTCCTAATGCTTGCTGTAATGTCTGCCAGAATCTTGAAATAAATCTGCCATCCCTATCAGAGATAATAGAGATTGGTATTCCATGTCTGGAGACGAATTCCTTCAAATACAGTCGTGCTAACTTATCCATCTTGTCATCTTCTCTTATTGGCAGGAAGTGTGCTGATTTGGTGAGACGATCAACTATTACCCAAATAGTATCAAAACTACTTGCAGTCCTTGGCAATTTAGTGATGAAATCCATGGTAATGTTTTCCCATTTCCATTCCGAGATTTCGGGTTGTTGAAGTAGACCTGATGGTTTCTGATGCTCAGCTTTGACCTTAGAACACGTCAAACATTCTCCTACATATTTAGCAACATCGGCTTTCATACCCGGCCACCAAAAATGTTTCTTGAGATCCTTGTACATCTTCCCCGTTCCAGGATGTATTGAGTATCTGGTTTTATGAGCTTTTCTAAGTACCATTTCTCTCATATCTCCAAATTTTGGTACCCAAATCCTTTCAGCCCTATACCGGGTTCCGTCTTCCCGAATATTAAGATGCTTCTCCGATCCTTTGGGTATTTCATCCTTTAAATTTCCCTCTTTTAAAACTCCTTGTTGCGCCTCCTTTATTTGAGTAGTAAGGTTATTATGAATCATTATATTCATAGATTTTACTCGAATGGGTTCTCTGTCCTTCCTGCTCAAGGCATCGGCTACCACATTTGCCTTCCCCGGGTGGTAACAAATCTCAAAGTCGTAATCATTCAATAATTCAATCCACCTACGCTGCCTCATATTCAGTTGTTTCTGATTAAATATGTGTTGAAGACTTTTGTGGTCGGTATATATAATACTTTTGACCCCATATAAGTAGTGCCTCCAAGTCTTTAATGCAAAAACAACCGCGCCTAATTCCAAATCATGCGTCGTATAATTTTGTTCGAGAATCTTCAATTGTCTAGACGCATAAGCAATTACCTTCATTCGTTGCATTAATACACAACCGAGACCTTGCTTTGATGTGTCACAATAAATCACAAAATCATCATTCCCTTCAGGCAATGACAATATAGGTGCCGTAGTTAGCTTTTTCTTCAATAACTGAAACGCTTTCTCTTGTTCATCATTCCATTCAAATTTCTTCCCTTTATGCGTTAATGCAGTCAAGGGTTTTGCTATTCTGGAAAAGTCTTGGATGAACCTTCTGTAGTAACCAGCTAGTCCTAAAAACTGGCGTATGTGTTTCGGAGTTTTCGGGGTTTCCCACTTTTCAACAGTGTCTATCTTTGCCGGATCCACCTTAATACCTTCTTTGTTCACTATGTGACCGAGGAATTAAACTTCTTCCAACCAAAATGCACACTTTGAAAACTTAGCGTACAATTCTTCCTTCCTCAATACTTCTAACACCTTTCTCAAATGTTCACCGTGTTCTTGGTCATTCTTTGAGTAAATAAGTATGTCATCAATGAAAACAATGACAAACTTGTCAAGGTATGGTCCACACACTCGGTTCATAAGGTCCATGAACATAGCTGGTGCATTAGTTAAACCAAACGGCATGACCATAAACTCGTAATGACCGTAACGTGTTCTGAAAGCAGTCTTTGGAATATCATCTTCTTTCACCCGCATTTGATGATACCCGGAACGTAAGTCAATCTTTGAATAAACAGACGAGCCTTGTAGTTGATCAAATAAGTCGTCGATTCTCGGTAGTGGGTAGCGGTTCTTGATGGTAAGTTTGTTCAACTCTCGGTAGTCGATACACAACCTGAATGTACCATCTTTCTTCTTGACAAACAAAACAGGAGCTCCCCACGGTGATGTGCTTGGTCGAATGAAACCACGCTCTAAAAGTTCTTGTAATTGGCTTTGCAGTTCTTTCATCTCGCTGGGTGCGAGTCTGTAAGGAGCACGAGCTGTTGGTGCAGCTCCTGGTATAAGATCTATTTGAAATTCAACGGATCGATGTGGGGGTAATCCCGGTAATTCTTTCGGAAATACATCGGGAAATTCTTTTGCAATGGGAACATCATTGATGCTCTTTTCTTCAGTTTGTTCTTTCTCGACGTGTGCTAGAACTGCATAGCAACCTTTTCTTATTAGTTTTTGTGCCTTCAAATTACTAATAAGATGTAGCTTCGTGTTGCCCTTTTCTCCGTACACCATTAAGGGTTTTTCTTTTTCTCGTATAATGCGAATTGCATTTTTGTCACAAACGATCTCTGCTTTCACTTCTTTCAACCAGTCCAAACCGATTATCATATCAAAACTCCCTAACTCTACTGGTATCAAATCAATCTTAAATGTTTCGCTAACCAGTTTAATTTCTCGATTCCGACATATATTATCTGCTGAAATTAATTTACCATTTGCTAATTCGAGTAAAAATTTACTATCCAAAGGCGTCAATGGACAACTTAATTTAGCACAAAAATCTCTACTCATATAGCTTCTATCCACACCCGAATCAAATAAAACGTAAGCAGATTTATTGTCAATAAGAAACGTACCCGTAACAAGCTCCGGGTCTTCCTGTGCCTCTGCTGCATTAATATTGAAAACTATTTCGCGGCCTTGTCCATTCGTGTTCTCCTGGTTCGGGCAATTTCTAATAATGTGGCCCGGTTTTCCACATTTATAACAAACTACATTGGCATAACTTGCTCCGACACTACTTGCTCCGCCATTACTCGTTCCGACACCATTTGTTCCTTTCGTTCTATTAACCCCTGGTCCGTAGACCTCACACTTCGCCACGCTATGACCATTTCTTTTACACTTGTTGCAAAATTTGGTGCAGAACCCCGAGTGATACTTTTCACACCTTTGGCATAGCTGCTTCTGATTGTTGTTGTTGTTGTTGTTGCGGTTATTATTGTTGTTAGGATGATTGTTGTAGTTGCTGTTGTTGTTGTTGTTGTTGTTGTTGTTGTTAGGCCGTTTGTTGTAGTTGCGATTGATGTTGCGATTGTTGGGATAATTGTTGCGATTATTGTTGTAATTGCTGCTGTTGTTGTATTGGTGATTCTTATCACCGTTTTCCTCCCACTTTCTTTTGACTTGCTTCACATTGGCCTCTTCAGCAGTCTGTTCTTTAATTCTTTCTTCAATCTGGTTCACTAGTTTGTGAGCCATTCTACATGCCTGTTGTATGGAGGCGGGCTCTTGTGAACTTATATCTTCTTGGATTCTTTCCGGTAATCCTTTCACAAACGCGTCGATCTTCTCTTCCTCGTCTTTGAATGCTCCCGGACACAATAGGCACAATTCTGTGAATCGTCTTTCGTACGTAGTAATATCAAATCCTTGGGTTCGTAACCCTCTAAGTTCTGTCTTGAGCTTATTGACCTCGGTTCTGGGACGGTACTTCTCGTTCATCAAGTGCTTGAATGCTGACCACGGTAGTGCATACGCATCGTCTTGTCCCACTTACTCTAGATAGGTATTCCACCATGTTAACGCAGAACCTGTGAAGGTATGCGTAGCGTACTTCACTTTTTCCTCTTCAGTACACTTACTTATGGCAAACACCGATTCGACCTTCTCGGTCCACCGTTTCAATCCGATCGGTCCTTCGGTTCCATCAAATTCCAAAGGTTTGCAGGCAGTGAATTCTTTGTAGGTGCATCCTACACGATTTCCTGTACTGCTAGATCCAAGGTTATTGTTGGTATGTAGCGCAGCCTGTACTGCGGCTATGTTTGAAGCTAGAAAAGTACGGAATTCCTCTTCATTCATATTCACGGTGTGTCGAGTAGTCGGTGCCATTTCCTTCAAAATAGTCAAATGGAACAAGTTAATCATACAGAATATTAAGAGTAGTTAATAGTATTTCGTAGCATAATATGAACTCATTTATAAAAGCTTTTTCTTCATATTAGCGTTTTATAAGTTTAAATTCGGGTAGTACCTACCCGTTAAGTTCATACTTAGTAGCTAATATACAATTCAACTACTACAATTCTATATGAAAAACTGATTATAATAATATTTCGCGTTCAAACTTTTACACAATATTTTACAAACTTACAATACCGCTTATTTTACATATAGCATGAAATATAGCACACAATAAATTTGATACAAGATGGTTGTGAAGATAATTCTAGCTAGTACACAAGTCGTTCAGCAAAGGCAATAAAGACACGTAATTCATACGTCCAGAAACAAGTCATGCATTCTGGTTTTACTAGAATTACTTCTCATCCTTGGTCTTGTGGAACATAACTGTTATGGCCGTTGATAAGACAGCGTGTTGTAACGTCGTCAAAGGCACGAGTGTTACGTAATGTCCAACAGTCCCGTAACAATCTAAAAACCTCATTTCTTACCCCAATTACCGACTCCGTCACTTGTGGGAACGTTTTGTTTAATAGTTGTAGCCCGATGTTCTTGTTCTCACTTTGGTGAGAAGCGAACATTACTAATCCGTAAGCATAACATGCTTCTTTATGTTGCATGTTAGCCGCTTTTTCTAAATCACGAAGTCCAATATTCAGATATATTGAGTCAAAATAATTTCTTAACCCATTGCGTAAAATAGCATTTGGGTTCCCCGCAATATATGCGTCAAAGTAAACACATCGTAACTTATGGATTTCCCAATGTGATATCCCCCATCTTTCGAACAAAAGCCTTTTATAAACCAAGGCATTCTTGGAACGTTCTTCGAATGTCTTACAAACTGATCTCGCCTTAAATAGTTGTGCCGAAGAATTCTGACCGACTCTAGACAAGATTTCATCAATCATGTCTTCGGGTAGGTCTCTTAAAATATTGGGTTGTCTATCCATTTTGTGTTTTTATACTGTAAAATAGACAAGAGTTAGATTCATAAAAAAAATACTTATTAATACAAGCAATTTTTACATATATCATAAAGCATAAGCACACTATATTACATATATTACACCACACGAATACAACTATCTTATTCCGACTCGCTTGTTTCTTCTTCTTCGGTTTTGGATCGTTTTGCCAAGTTTCTAGGGATATATGATGTTCCCCTAATACGAGCCGTCGTTTTCCACATTGGTTTAGAAAAACCTGGTGGTTTAGAGGTTCCCGGGTCATTGTTACAACTTAAGGACTTCGGGGGTTGACGATACATATAAAGTTCATCGGGGTTGGAATTAGATTTCTCTATTTTTATGCATTTTCCCTTATTATTTTCTTTTGCCTTTTTAAATTCAGTTGGGGTAATTTCTATAACATCATCGGAATTTTCGTCGGAATCTGATTCATCGGAGAATTGGTAATCCTCCCAATATTTTGCTTCCTTGGCGGAAACACCATTGACCATAATTAACCTTGGTCGGTTGGTTGAGGATTTTCTTTTACTTAACCGTTTTATTATTTCCCCCACCGGTTCTATTTCTTCATCCTGTTCCGATTCTTCTTCCGGTTCCGATTCTTCTTTCGGTTCCGACTCTTCTTCCGGTTCCTCTTCGGGAACTTGTGAATCAGTCCACGAATCATTCCAATTTACATTTGACTCTTCATTATTATTAGGTGAGTCAATGGGACTTGTTCTAGAGGTATACATCTATCACATAATATCAAACGCGTTAAGAGATTAATATATCACATAATATTCACATGTTAAAAATATATAGTTTCCAACAAAATTTGTTAAGCAATCATTTTTCAAGTAAACACGGTCGAAGTCCAGACTCACTAATGCATCCTAACAAACTCGATAAGACACACTAATGCAAAATTCTGGTTCTCTAAGACCAACGCTCGGATACCAACTGAAATGTCCCGTTCTTATTGATTAAAAACGTTCCATATTAATTGATTTTGTTGCGAGGTTTTGACCTCTATATGAGACGTTTTTCAAAGACTGCATTCATTTTAAAACAAACCATAACCTTTATTTCATCAATAAAGGTTTAAAAAGCTTTACGTAGATTATCAAATAATGATAATCTAAAATATCCTGTTTACACACGACCATTACATAATGGTTTACAATACAAATATGTTACAACAAAATAAGTTTCTTGAATGCAGTTTTTACACAATATCATACAAGCATGGACTCCAAATCTCGTCCTTATTTAAGTATGCGACAGCAGAAGTTCTTAATAATCACCTGAGAATAAACATGCTTAAAACGTCAATAAAAATGTTGGTGAGTTATAGGTTTAATCTATATATATCAAATCATAATAATAGACCACAAGATTTCATATTTCAATACACATCCCATACATAGAGATAAAAATCATTCATATGGTGAACACCTGGTAACCGACATTAACAAGATGCATATATAAGAATATCCCCATCATTCCGGGACACCCTTCGGATATGATATAAATTTCAAAGTACTAAAGCATCCGGTACTTTGGATGGGGTTTGTTAGGCCCAATAGATCTATCTTTAGGATTCGCGTCAATTAGGGTGTCTGTTCCCTAATTCTTAGATTACCAGACTTAATAAAAAGGGACATATTCGATTTCGATAATTCAACCATAGAATGTAGTTTCACGTACTTGTGTCTATTTTGTAAATCATTTATAAAACCTGCATGTATTCTCATCCCAAAAATATTAGATTTTAAAAGTGGGACTATAACTCACTTTCACAGATTTTTACTTCGTCGGGAAGTAAGACTTGGCCACTGGTTGATTCACGAACCTATAACAATATATACATATATATCAAAGTATGTTCAAAATATATTTACAATACTTTTAATACATTTTGATGTTTTAAGTTTATTAAGTCAGCTGTCCTCGTTAGTAACCTACAACTAGTTGTCCACAGTTAGATGTACAGAAATAAATCGATAAATATTATCTTGAATCAATCCACGACCCAGTGTATACGTATCTCAGTATTGATCACAACTCAAACTATATATATATTTTGGAATCAACCTCAACCCTGTATAGCTAACTCCAACATTCACATATAGAGTGTATATGGTTGTTCCGCAATATATATATAGATGGGTCGACATGATAGGTCGAAACATTGTATACGTGTCTATGGTTTCTCAAGATTACATAATATACAATATAAGTTAATTAGGTTATGGTTGGAATAGATTTATTACTAACTTTCACGTAGGTAAAATGAGTAGTTTTTATCAATCTTGTTTTACTCGCCATTTCTTCGTTTCTAATCCGTTTTGAGTGATTCCAGTGGCCACGGTTTCGTATTGAACTTAACTTTATGAATCTAAACAGAAAAAGTATAAGTTTATAGTTAGAAATACAAGTTACAAGTCGTTTTTGAAAGAGGTAGTCATTTCTGTCGAAAGAACGACATCTTGATGACCATTATGAAAAACATACTTTCACTTTGAGTTTAACCATGATTTTTGGATATAGTTTCATGTTCATAAGAAAAATAATTTTTCCAGAAGTATAGCTTTTAAATCAAAGTTCTTCTTAGCTTTTAATTATCCCAACCAAAACAGCCCCCAGTTTTACTACGACGGCGTTTATCCAGTTTTATGGTGTTTATCGTGTTTCCGGGTTTTAAATCATTAAGTTAGCATATCATATAGATATAGAACATGTGTTTAGTTGATTTTAAAAGTCTAGTTAGAAGGATTAACTTTATTTGCGAACAAGTTTAGAATTAACTAAACTATGTTCTAGTGATTACAAGTTTATAACGTTGAATAAGACAGCTTTTTATGTATGAATCGAATGATGTTATGAACATCATTACTACCTCAAGTTCCTTGGATAAACCTACTGGAAATGAGAAAAATGGATCTAGCTTCAAAGGATCCTTGGATGGCTTGAAAGTTCTTGAAGCAGAATCATGACACGAAAACAATTTCAAGTAAGATTTCCACTCGAAATAAGATTGTTATAGTTATAGAAATTGAGTTAAAGTTTGAATATGATTATTACCTTGTATTAGAAAGATAACCTACTGTAAGTAACAAAGGTTTCTTGATCTTGGATGATTACTTGGAATGGATTTAGAAAACTTGGAAGTAAACTTGCAATCTTGGAAGTATTCTTGATTTTATGAAACTGGAACTTTTGGAATTTATGAAGAACACTTAGAACTTGAAGATAGAACTTGAGAGAGATCAATTAGATGAAGAAAATTGAAGAATGAAAGTGTTTGTAGGTGTTTTTGGTCGTTGGTGTATGGATTAGATATAAAGGATATGTAATTTTGTTTTCATGTAAATAAGTCATGAATGATTACTCATATTTTTGTAATTTTATGAGATATTTCATGCTAGTTGCCAAATGATGGTTCCTACATGTGTTAGGTGACTCACATGGGCTGCTAAGAGCTGATCATTGGAGTGTATATACCAATAGTACATACATCTAAAAGCTGTGTATTGTACGAGTACGAATACGGGTGCATACGAGTAGAATTGTTGATGAAACTGAACGAGGATGTAATTGTAAGAATTTTTGTTAAGTAAAAGTATTTTGATAAGTGTCTGTAAGTCTTTCAAAAGTGTATGAATACATATTAAAACACTACATGTATATACATTTTAACTGAGTCGTTAAGTCATCGTTAGTCGTTATATGTAAATGTTGTTTTGAAACCTTTAGGTTAACGATCTTGTTGAATGTTGTTAACCCATTATTTATTATAACAAATGAGATGTTAAATTGTTATATTATCATGATATTATGATATATAATATATCTTAGTATGATATATATACAGTTAAATGCCGTTACAACGATAATCGTTACATATATGTCTCGTTTCGAAATCATTAAGTTAGTAGTCTTATTTTTACATATGTATTTCATTGTTAATACACTTAATAATATATTTACTTATCATTTAACATAATTAACCAAGTGTATCAATATCTTAATATGATTCATATGTACCTAGTAAGACGTTGTTATAACGATAATCGTTATATATCGTTTTCGAGTTTCTTAAATTAATAGTCTCATTTTTATGTATATAACTCATTGTTAAAATACCTAATGAGATACATACTTATAATAAAATCATGTTAACTATATATATAACCTTATATATGTCATCGTATAGTTTTTACAAGTTTTAACGTTCGTGAATCACCGGTCAACTTGGGTGGTCAATTGTCTATATGAAACCTATTTCAATTAATCAAGTCTTAACAAGTTTGATTGCATAACATGTTGGAAACACCTAATCATGTAAATAACAGTTTCATTTAATATATATATAAACATGGAAAAGTTCGGGTCACTACATGCAGTGGCAGCCATGGCTGCTACTTTCAAAACAGAGACAATAGCAGTGATACTAAAGCAGGTGACAAATGGGTGTTCAGTTGGGTTATGAATCTAAACAGAAACATACAAAATTAATTATTGAATTATATTTGGGTTTAATTGATCAAGAACAGGTACCAGTAGTTTTCTAATGAAGATGATGAACTCCAACATTGAACTTAAATTCTGGACGCTTTTAGATTAAGATTTCTATATGAAATAGGTTGTAAATCGTTCACTGAATCTTCGTAGCTCGTCAATTGGTCCAGAAACAACAACCCTGATTCGAATTTCATAAAGAATATCACAGTTGACTTTTTGTTTCCAAACTTTGACTTTGAAATTCGAAATTAAAAGAAGAAATTGGGATTTGAAAACTTACTGATAGTTTGAATAAATGATTCCTAACACGATTGCATTTTTAGATTTTGATGATAGTCTCGAAATTGATCTATTGATTCAAACCCATCGTCTTAGAGAAAACGAATCTGTTTCTTTAATTTCTGCTTGATTTCTTTTCGAATTGCAGAAGAGGATTTTAAAGTGTGTAATCGATTGATTGATACAGTAACAAGGAGTGATCGATGGGGGATTATAGTGGAGATATTGGATCGACAATATGTCACGAGAAGAACAGGAATGAAGAAATTAAAATAAAGATGACAGTGATATATATTTTAATCGTATTAATCTGATTTCATATATTATATTTTATTTAATACATTAATAATAAATATAAATATATTAATAATAATAATAATAATAATAATAATAATAATAATAATAATAAAAATAATAATAATAATAATAATACTATTAATATTAATGTAAATAATAATATTAGTAATGAAAATAATAATAATAATGATAACACTGATATTAATAATAATAATAATAATACTATATCAAATTAAATATATCAACTTTCATATAATAATTGTAACAATGCTAATATTAATTTTAATAATAATGAATGTAATAATAATATAACAACTATAATTAATCTTGTAATTACATTTAATATATTAATATTACAATTTATTAATTATATCATATTTACTAATTATATAATATACTACATATTTATATTTATAAATTTATATATATTATAATATATATGATATCACTTATATATATATAGAATTCATATAGATATATTCATTTAAATAATAATATAATTATTCTGTATATTATTTTACATTTTTACTTCTAATTGATTAAAGTGTATTATATTAGTTTAAAATTATTTTATATACACTTATATATATATATATATATATATATATATATATATATATATATATATATATATATATATATATATATATATATATATACATATTTAATTACACGCAACTGTTCGTGAATCGTCGAGAATAGTCAAAGACCAAATGATTTCATAAAATAGTTCAAAATTTTGGGATTCAGTTTACTAGACTTTGCTTATCGTATCGAAATCATATAAAGATTAAGTTTAAATTTGGTCAAAAATTTTTGGGTCGTCACAGTACCTACCCGTTAAAGAAATTTCGTCCCGAAATTTGATTGGGATGATCATGGCAGACAATAAGTATGTTTTCATGACGCATACGAGCTAGAAATTAGATTTTTATCATCAGTGAATAATATGGATAAAACATTTCGTTTATGCGAAGGGTACGAGTGAAGTTATCACAAAAGAGTGAAATGACTAAATGTGGATTCGTCATATCTTTTGACGTAGACAGGATTGAATTCCGGAATTCAAGGGATTTAGAGAAAATCTTTGTAATAAGATTTGATTCTTCGGCGAATAAGGAAATTAAGATCTCTATAATTAAATACGGTGATCTGCCTCGATTACTCTATCTGATATTTTCATTATAAATTAAAATCTTCCGTTCCATTAATCTCAGCATTCCTATACTTTCTTTCTTAGTTCATACATCCAAAAGATTGTGAAAATGCTTAATCCATTTCTAATCCTTGATATTTTTCTAATTATCATTTCTTTCATCCTTCTTTTCAATCTCCCCTCAGAAAAATTTGTTTACTTCTACTATTACCTTAGGGTGATGTTATTCTTAATTATACCGTGTTTTTATATTGCTATTCGTATTAATATCCACGGTCTGTAACCTCCGTGTTGTTATTAGGCTTTATATTTTCTCTTATATTTTGGAGCTCTTTGCCTTTTTATCCTCTTCTCGACCTCTAGTAAAGCGAGTAACGGTCCCGAATTCGTAAGTATAAAGTTTCGAATGATCTTAATGTTCTAAATAGGAAAGAACGTAATAGCACGATTTGATTTATTAAATTACCAGAATCACTGAGAATAGAACTATCAAGAATATACTTTCTTGATATGTTCAGAAGTTAGACAGAATGAAAGAGTTATGTAACATGGCACATGATGACGTTATGATCTGTGAATCATCACGTCCCATTAGAAACTCAGCATGACTTACTGTAATATAATCACGTTGATCAAGTGTCATTATATTATACTAACTCATGCTTCAATTCCCAACATTACTTCAAAAATATTCCTATTTTAAACTCGAATGTTTCAGAATTTAGAAACTAAAATAGTTTCTTTTATGATGTATTACATATAGCACGGAGAGGTAAATGATTTCAGATAAGAATAGTTATGAAAATATCTTCAGAAATATGGAGGATATTTATAATAAAAGATACGATGATATCTTAGAATTTCTAATATCAGAGAATGATGAAAAATATTATCCGTAAGGGTTTAGAGTCGGGAGCAAGCTATTCGATAATGACTTCAGCAGATACTGAATCATTTGGATCCTTTGAAGGCAGGTTCAGCCTTTGTGATTTGTCCACAGCCTCATTCATACTTTGCTCAATCCATTTTCCAGTTCCAAAACTTCTCTTTTTCTGAGCTTTGCCAATACATTATTCTTTATCATCAAACTTTTTACTGTTAAGGTCGTTTATAGTTTTTGCTGCTTCATCAGCATTTCTAGAACTATTCCGCAGTTCGGGGTGTTTTTCAGAAACATCACATTCGAAGCATGTAAGTCCAGGAGATAGACGTTATATGTACACATATAACTATTGGCGTAGACATGCTGCGAGATTTCAAAATACTGCTTGCTAATTCCCGATGATTTGTATGGCAATTCTCGTTACAAGATGCAGATGAGTAAATAATGGGGTTTCGATAAACATAATGATTTTTCGAAAATCCTAGATCATTACGGTTGTTGATAAGTTTACTGCTAATGTGGTGGCATATAAACGGTTCCCCGGTATCAATGACGACAAGGGTAGTCGTATATATCAGGGTTATAATAAAGCTACTTCGGATGAAAAATCGAAGTTGACTTGCTGGAGCTGTGAAAGAATTTGCTGCTCTGAAAAGGAATCGCAAGTGAATTTTTGCTAATAAATGCCAAAGGATCTGTCGCTTTTACGTGTTAAACTTTTACTTATGTTCCGGGAGTTTTCCAGATGCACGATTGTGGATAACATGTGGTTGGATCATTATCTCGATTGTTCATTGTTTGAAGTGTCTTTCAAGATTTTGGAAGATTTGAACATAGGTTGTAATTGTTAATATACCTATGATGTTCTAACACAGTTTTGAAGTCAAAGTATAGCTTTGAAAGATGTAAGAATCTAAGAGTGATGATACCGGTTATATCTCGAATTGAATTTTGCTGTTTCAAAATCAGAATATTTAATTGAATTTGAATGAGTATGGATGTCTTGATTTCTATGAAAGAATGTATATTGTTGAGAAAATAGTGAGTATAGTTGATGATTGCTGAATCAGATTCAAAGAATCTAACATATTAATTGTGAATTTATATATCTCTCGGGTATTACCTACCCGTTAAACAAAAATTTCACAATTAATATTTTGTACAAAAGAATTTTATTACGGTCTTTATGAAGATAAATATGTGTATATTTTCTTCAGATGTAACATAGATTTAATGAGTTAAAACTAAATTAAACTCATTTGATTTACGGTTGAAACTGGAATTGAGTAATCCCTAAAACTTTAGAAATCACATAAGTATTTCTTCAATGATATTATGAATCAATACTTTGTTATTTGTTGATGCATGATGTTGGTTTTTGTGAAATTCTTGTGAACTTCGCAAGATACGAATGATGTTGTCTGAAAAGTTTCGAGTACATCGATGATAAAAGTGTAAAATCAAACATATATTTGAATAATACACTTGGTTTATTATGAGTTGGAATTTTATTGAATTGTGACAGAAATTGTAGTTAACGATGGCTAAGTTGTGGACGAAGGACGTACCTCATTGCATATTAGCAATATGAATTAACCGAGTAGTTAAGATTCACACATAATAGTTTAGTACGGAAAGATTTATTAGGGTTTAAAAATTTTATATATATAAGATATACATATAAATCTTTCGGTGGAAAACGAGTTAATACTTCATAACTCGTTGATACAATATATTTGTTGTTGATTCGTAATGATGTCCACAGTGTTTCTTGAACTGACAGAGTTTGTGATGTTATAGGTGATGTTGATTCTGACGATGCTGACGGCACTGACTGTGCTGGTGATGCTACGGTACTGCTGATGATGTTGGTAAAACAGGTATAGCTTGCAAATCACACACCATTCTTGTCAGGGTTTCTATTCTTCCTTCTATCACTTTGGTTTACACAACTGATTTATGGTTAAGGCTAGAATAGATAATCTCTAAGACTTTAGAGACTACATAATCATCGCAGAATGTTTCTCCAATGAAGTTATGAATCAACATTTCATCGTTTGTTGTTGTTGGTATTCCTTGATATCTACAGAGCGTATGACACTGGTGCTCGTGGGACAGATTGTAAAGTTTGAGGTTTACGACGCGGTTGTGGTTGGAGGTGGTAATGGTACTGTTGGCATTGGTGATGGTGGTACCAGTTATGCTGTTGATGCTGCTACTGGTGTTTGTAACCTTTGCACCATATTCTCCAAAGCCACTACCCGAGCACGAAGCTCGTTGACTTCTTCTATTACACTGGGGTGATTGTCGGTTCGGACAAGTGGATAAATAAAATCTAAAATTTGATGTAGTATATAATCGTGATGAGATACTCTGAAAATGAGAGAGAAAATGGTGTTTCGGACAGGTTCGCTGGTAAGTGCTTCAGGTTCTTTACCAAGAGGGCAATGTGGTGGATGGAAAGGATCACCGTCTTCTTGTATCCAATGATTGAGGAGGCTACGAACCCATCCCCAATTCATCCAGAATAGATGATGGCTGATTGGTTGATCCATTCTGGTCACACTGCTTTCGGAGCTGGAGTGAGATTCCATTTCGGAATCCGAGGAACTTGGATTAATGACGAATTCCATTTCGTACGATTGAATAAAGGATTTTTCGATATAAAAATGATTTTTGAATATTGGATGGTATTCTATCTATATAGAATATCTATATATATAGAGCAAAAGGTTTCGTAGATTACGGAGGAATTTACGGGATGTGTCAGGCAAGTTTACAGTAATAGATACGATAAGATATGATTTAGCAGTTACGCTAAGATATGAATTTTTTTCTATACACTATTCATGCAATCAATGCAGTAAGACGTGTCTAGACTAAGAATTATAGCATGCAATTTTCGACAAAAATGATAAGTAAAACTTTTGACATGCAGACACGGTCGAAGTCCAGACTCACTAATACATCCTAACGACTTATCAGTTAGACACACTAATGCAGTCCCGGTTCGCTAAGACCACCGCTCTGATACCAACTGAAAGGACCCGTTCATATACATTATAAACGATTCACAATAGTTGATTACATCGCGAGGTATTTGACCTCTATATGATACATTTTACAAACATTGCATTCGTTTTTAAAAGATAAACTTTCATTATATCGAAAATTGACAGGCATGCATACCATTTCATAATATCCACTATCCAACTATAATTGACTTAATAATAATCTCGATGAATTCAATGACTCGAATGCAACGTCTTTCGAAATATATGCCATGAATGACTCCAAGTAATATCTTTAAAATGAACAAATGCACAGCGGAAGATTTCTTTAATACCTGAGAATAAACATGCTTTAAAGTGTCAACCAAAAGGTTGGTGAGATCATTAGTTTTTCATAATCAATCATTTTCAATAATATAATAGACCACAAGATACTCATAATTAGAAAACAATCTGTACAGGTCTATTCCCGCTGTAAAATCATTCATATGAAGAACACCGAAACCTTTTCAACAACTCACCAACGGTAGCTAATGTGTAGTGCAATGACAAAATCATCTCACCGTAGTAGTTAATACAATATAATTCTTACAACGGGGGCTAATGCGTACGCAATACAAAATCATCCCTCCGAGAGTAGCTGAAACGGGGGCTAATGCGTACGCAATGCAAAATCATCCCTCCGTTACCAACTACAAAGTCGACTATAAAACAATACAATACATCGGGGGCTAGTGCGTGTAATGCAAAATCATCCCGCCGATGGTAGTTAAAATGGGAGCTAATGCGTACGCAATGCAAAATCATCTCTCCGTTAACTACTAAATCGAACCTCTGAATCCAAATAATTCTATCATAGAATGTAGTTTTGAATATTTGTGTCTATTTCGTCAATCATTTATAAAAGCAGTTCATGTATTCTCAGTTCAAAAATATATCTCAAAAGCATTTAGGAAACAGTTATAAAAACAGCGCATGTATTCTCAGTCCCAAAAATGTAAAGAGTAAAAGGGAATCAAATGAACTCACTATCCAATATTTTGTAGTAAAAATATTCATACGACGATACTGAACAATGCAGGGTTGACCTCGGATTCACGAACCTATATCATTCGTATATATATTAAAACGTGTAATCGTAACCGAGCAAGTTTATATATTATTATTAATAATATACTTATTATATTATGTTATTTAGATCAATTTAATATATTTAAATTATATATTTTATATAACTAATATTTATCATTCTTTATAATATGTTAATAATAAAAATATATGTTAGGGTTTATATATGATAACAATATATATTTATGTATTATCTGATATATTTTATATATATGTATATAGTTTAGTAGTTATCATTTTAATAATAACAGTATCGTGATATGTAATATTAATATTATTGTAATGTATTTTTATATAAAAAAAATATCCATTTGTAATAATTCTGGTAATGATAAGAATGATAATAATAATGATAGTAATAATAATAATAATAATAATAATAATAATAATAATAATAATAATAATAATAATAATAATAATAATAATAATAATAATAATAATAATAATAATAATAACAACAATAATAATCAGAAAACTACCTCACAAAGAAGGAGTCCAAAAAAATAGCTACCCTCGCCCGGGCTCGAACCCGAGACCTCACGCCCACCCATAAACACCCCAAACTACTCGTCCAATTCAGTTTTTCTGAATATATTTCACATAAAAATATATATAATCCGCCAGTCTATCTGATTGTCCCTTCTTCTTCATCAATATTATGTATTCCTTTTATCATCACCGTATCATTTTCATAATCAAGGTCATAGTTATAATCACAACATAATCATAATCCTAGATCATAATCATATCGAACTTACTCATCTTCATCGCATACCACCATATCATTAAAACCATTTTATCATTCAACAACTTCCATCATCAAATCACATTCGCGTTTATTATTTCATATAACATCATCACTATCATACACCATTATGATCACGTGATCATCACCATCCTTAAATACATTAACAGAAACATGAACGGGTCTAGGCCCAACTCGTAAGTCCAAATAATCAAGAACTGGTCCAAAAGAAAATGTTAATCTTCATCAACAAATCACCTTCATCTAACATAATTGTCATCAACCTTATATCATCTTCTTCTTCACGTCTTCACTACTGCAGAAATCAAACAGAAATTGCAGCGAATAGTTTGAGCTGGGTTGTGAATGAGATGTGAAGAAACATTAAAATAGGAAACAAGAGGTGCAGGGACTGTTTTGGGTTGAAGAACAGCGAACAATAATAGATAGTTGCTGCAGGGTAACAGTAACAATTCGTGCAGTTTGAAATGGGTTTGAAGTGGTGATTTCAAGGTTGAACAGAAAATTAGAAACACTTAAGTAGCAGCAAACGAGTTGTTTTGGTAATGCTTTTCAATAGGAAACAGATATATAAGTGCAGCAGCAACTGCAGTGGCAGCCATGGCTGCTACTTTCAAAACAGAGACAATAGAAGTGATACTAAAGTAGGTGACAAATGGGTGTTCAGTTGGGTTATGAATCGAAACATAAACATACAAAATTAATTGTTGAATTATATTTGGGTTTAATTGATCAAGAACAGGTACCAGTAGTTTTCTAATGAAGATGATGAACTCCAACATTAAACTTAAATTCCGGACACTTTTAGATTAAGATTTCTATATGAAATAGGTTGTAAATCGTTCACTGAATCTTCGTAGCTCGTCAATTGGTCCAGAAACAACTACCCTGATTCGAATTTCATAAAGAACATCACAGTTGACTTTTTGTTTCCAAACTTTGACTTTGAAATTCAAAATTAAAAGAAGAAATTGGGATTTGAAAACTTACTGATAGTTTGAATAAATGATTCCTAACACGATTGCATTTTTAGATTTTGATGATAGTCTCGAAATTGATCTATTGATTCAAACCCATCGTCTTAGAGAAAACGAATCTGTTTCTTTAATTTCTGCTTGATTTCTTTTCGAATTGCAGAAGAGGATTTTAAAGTGTGTAATCGATTGATTGATGCAGTAACAAGGAGTGATCGATGGGGGATTATAGTGGAGATATTGGATCGACAATATGTCACGAGAAGAACAGGAATGAAGAAATTAAAATAAAGATGACAGTGATATATATTTTACGCGTATTAATCTGATTTCATATATTATATTATATTTAATACATTAATAATAAATATAAATATATTAATAATATTAATAATAATACTGTTAATATTAATGTAAATAATAATATTAGTAATGAAAATAATAATAATAATAACACTGATATTAATAATAATAATAATACTATATCAAATTAAATATATCAACTTTCATATAATAATTGTAACAACACTAATATTAATTTTAATAATAATGAATGTAATAATAATATAACAACTATAATTAATCTTGTAATTACATTTAATATATTAATATTACAATTTATTAATTATATAATATTTACTAATTATATAATATACTGAATATTTATATTTATAAATTTATATATATTATAATATATATGATATCACTTATATATATAGAATTCATATAGATATATTCATTTAAATAATAATATAATTATTCTGTATATTATTTTACATTTTTACTTCTAATTGATTAAAGTGTATTATATTAGTTTAAAATTATTTTATATATACTTATGTTTATATATATATATATATATATATATATATATATATATATATATATATATATATATATATATATATATATATATATATATATATAGTGGTCGGATCAAGAGGGAAGTAACCATTCGGGGGGAAGCGGGGGGAAGCAAAAACTTTTTTTTTTTCGTTTTTTGAAAAAACTTTGTTAACGAACATTATAGATGAGATGAAAATATGAACATTTAGTAGAGGCACTTTGTGATAAATGTTTTTATTTTGGCGAGAAAACGCTCGAAGAAGTAATATATAACAATTATCGTGTTTTTCGAGCGTATTTTGAGGTTTTAGCTATTGGGGTTTAGATATTAGGGTTTATAGGGTTTAGATATTAGTGTTTAGAAATTTAGGGTTTAGGGTTTAGATTTAGGGTTTAGATTGAGTTTTTAACACGAACGGTTTAGAGTTTAGGGTTTAGGGTTTGGTGTTTTGGGTTTATGGAATAAACCCAAAACACCAAACCCTAAACCCTAAACCCTAAACCCTAAACTCTAAATCGGGCTAAATTTTACTTCACAAAACATGAAAAAAAAACGTTCATATTCTTCACGAACAATATTATCTTGAATGTTATTTTTGTCGATCATTTTTCCGCCTAAATAATAACATTCATCACGAAGTGTCTCTTCTAAATGTTCATATTTTCGTGTGATATTGATGCCGGAAAAAAAAATAAAAAAAAACGAAAAAAAAAAATTTTTTTTGCTTCCCCCCGCTTCCCCCCGATTGGTTACTTCCCCATTGATCCTCCCCCTATATATATATATATATATATATATATATATATATATATATATATATATATATATATATATATATATATATATATTTAATTACACGCAACTGTTCGTGAATCGTCGAGGATAGTCAAAGACCAAATGATTTCATAAAATAGTTCAAAATTTTGGGATTCAGTTTACTAGACTTTGCTTATCGTATCGAAATCATATAAAGATTAAGTTTAAATTTAGTCGGAAATTTCCGGGTCGTCACAAGGGTTACGTTTCAAGATTTAGTTCGTTGTATCGGATTGTTGTTATTTTCCGATGTTGTATGTATGCTATGGTATTTGTCACAATCTATTGTAATAGGTGGCTATTCACTCAAATTGCGGTTCATGTTTGAACGCGCTTTGTAACTTACAGATTCCTTTGAGAATTCTGCACCATTTGTAACATTGCTAGATGTCCGGATCTTTTTATTTTATGTAAATATATAATGTATTTTGCCAAAAAAAAAAAAAAAAAAAAAATAGTCAATCAAGGTAGTTAAAAATAATAAAAAGAATATATAAAATAACAAAAACATGAAAAGTATTTTAATTTAAACGGAACGCATGAAACTGTCACGTTTTGTGGACTCTCCAAATTATTATTCCAACACGCTGACGCTCACAGCTCATGATTGCTGACTAATATAATAATGTTCTATACCGCCACGTGTACGAATCCAATTCAATCGTAGATTACACGCGCTTGACAAAACGCCATTTTGACTTTTCAAACTCCTTGCCCCCAAAGCAAACCTGAAACACCCTTCACCAATTTCAGCCCAAAAAGGTTTGGTGAATTTTCTATCAAACTGACCCCACCATACCATGCATCTACACAACATATTCCCACCTAAATATGCTTCATTCCTCTTAGTTTCTGAAAGTATATTTATTTAAACTTAATAAATTCCCTTTTTTTAATAAAAATATCTTTGTAGAACAACACAGACCAATATTTTCTAACCGATGGCAGCGGTTAGATTAATGCGTATGTCAAGACCAGCATCGTCTTTCGGGCAACCTAAAAGTACACCGGTGATGGTTAAGGTGAGGCTTACGTGTGTGGCGGCTGGTTTTGGTTCAGAAAGTGGTCAATTGGTCGGAGACGTGGAAAGGAAACCCAAGGTGGTTGCTAAAGCTGCTATCCATATGGAAGCGGCTATAAACGGTTCAGTGGTTGCACCTTCACGAATAAGCGAAAAAGCAGATTTGGCTACGTTAATGCTGTTCATGAGAACGACGATGCTACATAGGCTAAAAGTTGCTACAAGACCTAGACCATGGAGTTTAATCATCCAATCGTCTGTCGAAAAGGTAATATAAAGGCTTACTTACATGTTTTAATTATACTAGTACTATAATGTCATGAAATCTAATACTATACTCGATTTGTCTCGGTCTAAAGTGTCCACTTTAAGTCTTTAACTAGCGCAAAGTTTTACGAAATTCCACTAACTACCTATTTTAGATTTAGTATCTAACCAAACAGTCTAACACGTATCTTTCCACTAAAGTCTTTTTCTGACTGATCAAATAGAAAGTGACTAATTATAATGGGACTACCAAAAATAGTAACCAGAACATTTAATCAGGGGCAGACCTATATAGAAGTGAGTGGTAGTACGGGACACCACTGAAATACGCGATGTAGTGAAAATTTTTTGGGGTTTTTAACTAGTGACACCAGTGGATAGTGTAAATATTTTTGTGTGACACCACTAAAATAAGTCTAGAATTTTTTTTGAGTTTTTAACCAGTGATACCACTGACTACCATTCTTAGATCCGCCACTGCATTTAATATGGGACGAACATAGTATATATATAATTTTATGTTAATCTTGTTCATTAAAACTTTGTATGCTTCATAATATGTGAATAGGTTTCAATGTAATATCTGCAGATAATAATTGACTCGCGATTCTTTACAATGTTTGGCGTAGCAGGAACCTTGCTTGGTTCGGTACTATGTTTCCTTGAGGTATCTAGTTTAACAAAAAATTAGCAACTGATCCAGTTTAGCAAATGATGCTTATATTAATTTTTCTTCTCATCAAATCACTAATTACTAATTGACCCATTGGATGAATCTGCAGGGTGTATTTTTGGTTATGGAATCATACCTCCAGTATTTTCAGGCAATCTACCATCATTCGGATCATGGGCATATCATGCATCTACTCATTGAAGCGCTAGGTACATCTCTAATCTCCATTTCGTACCCACAACAAAGCTATATATTATATCAGAATGATCAGTAACTATAAAATACGAGTATAACTGATACAGAGTATTTTTGGGTATATACAGATATGTTCTTAGTGGGAACGGCAATGCTTACATTTGGTATGGGGTTGCACGTTATGTTTGTCGGTTCACGAGCTTCAGAAGGCAACTTAGTACCAGTTCCACAATCAAACTTTTTCGGGCTATTTCATCTCAAGGTACGTACATCATTCAGAGGTTTAAATAAACAGTTAGTAGGAGTATATGTTAAGTAAACAAAAACATATATATTGAGCTTATTTCATAAATATTATGGTACTCGGTATTATAATAATCTGACCCAACTGAATTAGACCCGACCCGACCCGACCCAACCCATTTCGACCCGCCTAAAAAATCTAAACTGTTTGACCCATGACCCGTTTTGACCAAAACAGGTTTGATCCTTGACCCGACCCAACCCGTTTGCCAGATCAGTATTATTACACGAAGTCCTGTAAATTACTGATATGTTAAGTGAAATTATTACAGGAGATCCCCTCATGGGCTGGAATGAAATCGATGTCTCAAGGAAAGTCAAAAATCGGGCATGCGCTTATGTTATTGCTGCAAGCTGGAGTTTTGGAAAAGTTCAAGAGCATACCTCTAGTTACAGGGTTAGATATGGCTTGTTTTGCAGCAGCTGTATTTGTTTCTTCTGCTGGTTTATTCATTCTTTCACGGCTTTCGATTGATACTAGTACTAGAATCTAAACGATTTAGGAACCAACGATTCTTTCGTCTTCTTATAGGTAGGAGGTAGTATTTTTGTTGGTCCTAGAGTAATCATAATTCTTTAAATTTATGTATATAATCACAAACAATCATAGATACATTGTTTGTAATAAATAAAGCGCTCTAAGTGTATCATATATAAATAATAAGGGAGGTGCCCCAGCCCAAACTACTCAAAACCAGTTTGACCTTCATTTCAACATGAGCTTATGATTTGACCTACGAAACAGAAAACTAGATACCGAAAAAGATTGTCAACAACAAGCTTCCAATCGAACCGTTATCAAAGCCCCATGTTCCTCCCACTGCTTTGGAGCTTATAGGTTTATGTTCTTACTTCATTTCTCACAGTACTACTTCTATATCAGTCACCATGAGGAGTATTTATCCTTGCAAGGCCCCTGGATAATTATTCACAGGGGAGGCCCGGAAGGGAAATAAGGTGATTGACCGCTTGACAGTGGCGAATCTAGGATGAAAACCCAATGGGGTCCCAATTTTTTTTCAAAGCTAGCTATATTTTAAGGTTACTTTAGTTGTTGTTTATTTCCAAACAACCACAAATTCTAAAAGTTGACAGGGTCCTATAGTTAAATTTAGTGATGTCATGTACGATTTAAAGAGGACATTGTAGTAAAAATTTTCAAGGTAGTGGGGTCATAGGACCCCACCCCTCTTAAGTAGGGATGGCAATGGATGCAAAAAAATCAGAGATCCGCGGGTACCCGCACACGCGATGGGCGGATTTTTTTAGAAAAGTATACCCGTGGTTACGGATCGGGTAAAATTTTGTACCCGTTGATGGGTTACGGGCGGGTGACGGATGTATTACATCCGTTTCGGGTTAAATCCGATCCGAAGATCCATGATACCCGTTTAAAAAATCCGCGGGTATACCCGTTAAAAATCCGTGAACCTCCATACGTATCCATTTAATATGCATCGACAGTATGGTTACATTTGGATACAAATCATTCTAATTATTACAAACCTTGAAAATCTAAGCATTTAAAGAGTCACGCGGCTTGCCGTAATGCCTTTTGTTGTCTCTGCATTTAGTAGAGTAACTCAGTTGCCTACTTACCTTCTCAATGCACTTTTGAAATATGAAAAGTTTTTATTTATTTTTTAACACTTAATTCTTTACATAACAACTCTTCAAACTTTCAAAGGATTTAAATCTCCTATTATCCTGGCTTCCTACCTTCTTGCATTTTCACGTAGATAAACAATCAAAAAAACAATTCAACAAACATAGTCTACATTACAAACAACAAAGTGTAACCTTAACGATGTCTGAAAACAACCGAACTTTTGTACCTCCTCCATCTCAATCTCAAAATGTTTCACTAGATGGTTCAAACCCACATCAGTCAACTCCATCTCGAATAGAATCGAGTGCAACTTCAAACCAATTGAACCCGAAAAAAAAAGAAAGAATGATGTTAAAGAGGGATATGATCAAGGCAATATTCAAGAGAGTGACGATGGGAATGCTCCAAGATTAAGCTCTGAGGCATGGAACCACTATACGAGGAAGCTAATCAATGGCGTCTGGAAGGCTACATGCATATATTGTCAAAAAAAATTAAGTGGTGTTACAAGAAATGGTACTACTCAACTTAAAAATCATACTAAAATATGTATCCAACGTTCTCGAAAGGATATAAGACAATCGTTGTGAATAGTTATACTCTGCAAGTATTAGTCAGGTTGCACAAAAGAATAATGCACCATGAAGCATACTGTGATCGATTAGTGTTGTTAACAGATATCGTTTGTATAATTCCTCGAATGAATCCACCATTAAAGTAAGAATCCTACTGACAAATAGCTCAAAACCAGTTTCAAATAAGTTTCAAGCTAAAAAGTCACTAAGCTAAATCAGGCATTCAAACTCCAATTACACAAACATAAAAATCAAAACATAATAGCAATATGCAATCTCCATTTGAATTAAAATTCACTGTAAACCTATACATACATAGATAGACATTAATAAAGATGCGATTAATTTCAATTTCATAAACATATTCAAACTGGCTTACGTGGAGGATCCAGTTTATTCATATTTCCTTCCGATTTCATAACTGAAAATAAAAATAATTCAGCATTAGGTTTCCTATAATCCACACGAACTATCAGCCACAATTTCGTTAACTGTTCGCATATTCGATTAGCGAATTCACTAATTCCTCTAAATTCCAATTTCCGGCGTTTACACCGTCGTCATGACCGTGTTTTTCCGTAGAATTCATCGGGATAATCTTCAGCTACCGGAATCGATATACTGTTGTTGAACATTCTGAGAGGAGTAGAGGATAGAGGCACAGAGCACCGGAAATTGTTTATCGGTGACGGCAGAAGTCTGTTAAAATCCGGGTTTTATCCGGTTCAATTTGTAACAATTGGTTAACCGAACTTTGGGTCAAATTAATTTGTAAGTTGTACAATTTAGACAGTTAGACCCCTTGAGTTAATAAAAGTACTAAAACTACTAAAACTATCCCCGCAATTCGTTGCTATAAAGAAAAAATTAACACTTCATACTTATAAACCAGTGGTTAAATATTTAAAGGGAAAATGTTGTAAAAGAAGAGTTCAATTCGTTAAGGGTATGTAATAGCCGATATCCTAGCCATAATTAGGATTGTTTATATTTGTGTATTATATAGATATGTTTAGAGAAGATTTGTTATGATCTTGTTTCTAGAATATTGTATTAGGGTGTATATAAAGGATACATTATCAATGAATGCACACACGATTCATAATTATAATATGGTATCAGATAATCGGCAGTTACGGTTAATGGCAGAAACTCACAAATTGCACCCTGCAGTTACGGTTAACAACATTCGTAACTTCATCCCGATCATCCTTGAACTCAAAAACGGCAAATATGAATCATGGGCTGAACTTTTTCAGATCCATTGCCGTGCTTTTATGGTCATTGATCATATTATTCCTGCTACTGATGCATCTTCTTCGTCTACCACAACCGATGCAACCCAAACCACACAACCGGATCCCGATCTCTGGAAGCGTCTCGACGCCATTGTCCTTCAATGGATATATGGGACGATTTCTTCTGAACTTCTAGGTACTGTTCTCGTACCTGGATCCGCTGCTCAAGAGGCATGGGAACGCCTCAAGAACATCTTTCATGATAATCGGCACACCAGAGCAGTTTATCTCACACACGAGTTTACTAACACTCGTCAAGAAAATTTTCCCAACATGTCTGCATATTGTCAGGAACTAAAGAACCTTGCTGATCAATTATCCAATGTCGGTTCAAAAATTGATGATGATCGGCTTGTTTTACAGCTAGTCACTGGTTTAAGCGAATCCTAAGACACTATTGCATCTCAAATCAACAACATGGACAAGCTTTCATCATTTTATGAAGCCCGCTCGAAATTAATTTTGGAAGAAAGCCGAAAATCAAAACAGGCTATTCAATCGGCGTCTAGTTCCGGTACCGCTTTGCTCAATATAACCTCACCGCTACAGTTAATCAGGCACCACCATCAAACGCAACTCAGCGCAATACAGGTCAATACAGTCGCGGTCGTGGGTCTAATCGGGGCGGTTATCGTGGTCGAGGTGGTTATGGCCGTGGTCGGGGTGGTCGCAGCTATTATGGTCCCAACAATCAGCAGTCAGGCGCTAATGGTTCCTATGTTTCGTATGGTACACAGGCTAATTATCCTGCTCATAGGCTGAATGATACTTGGCAGCCCAACAACTCTTGGACCTCAACCCAACAGTGGCAGTCTCCTCCCTTCCCCAATCCAACTAATGCTTGGCACAGGCCCAATTCCTCAAATAATCAAGTTGGATTGCTTGGCCCACGACCACTAAATCAAGGCTATGCGCAATCAGTGTCTTCCAACACTCCTACGGATATAGAATCCGCAATGTATACAATGAGCTTGCACCCACCCGATGATAATAATTGGTACATGGACACGTGCGCCTCCTCGAATATGACCTGCACACAAGGTAACCTCTTGTCTTATTTACACTCAAGCCACCCAAAATATATTTTAGTCGATAATGGAAATCGGCTTCCTATACATGGATTTGGTCATTCCTATATTTCTTCACCTCAAAAACCCTTAGTCTTATCAAACATTCTTTATGCACCTCAACTTATTAAAAACCTAATTTATGTACGCCGCCTAACAACTGATAATAACGTTTCTATTTCTTTTGACCCTTTTGGTTTTACTGTGTTCCGAAGGGGACCACCATCCTACGGTGTGATAGCACCGGCGATCTCTATCCACTCCACTCTTCCATGCTACGCCAACTATCCTCTCCATCAACTTTTATTGCTTTAAGTCAAGATTTGTGGCATCATCGCTTAGGACATCCAGGTGGTGATACTTTAAGATCTCTTAGGAATAAAGATTCAATTACTTGTAATTTGAGTCCTAGTAATAAAGTTTGTCAATCCTGTGTTTTTGGCAAACATATCAAATTACCATTTTATGCATCTACTTCTAATACATGTTCTCCATTTGATATTATTCATAGTAATTTATGGACTTCACCAATTGCAAATAGTAGTGGCCACAAGTTTTACATATTGTTTCTTGATAACTTTACCAACTTTTTATGGAAATTTCCCCTTGGACAAAAATCACAAGTATTCTCTATTTTCAAAGCTTTTCATGCATATATCCGTACATAATTTCAAACCAACATTAAACAATTACAATGTGATAATGGTATGGAATACAATAACCACCTCTTTCATACTTTTTGTGAACAACAAGGATTGTCTTTTCGATTCTTTTGTCCCTACACGTCTTCTCAATATAGTAAACAGAACGCAAAATCCGAGCTATTAACAATATCATGCGTACACTTCTATCACATTCAAATGTTTAACAACCCGTTCATATTGATTATAAACGAATTACAATAGTTGATTACATCGCGAGGTATTTGACCTCTATATGATACATTTTACAAACATTGCATTCGTTTTTAAAAGACAAACTTTCATCACATCGAAAGTTGACTGGCATGCATACCATTTCATAATATCCAAACTATAAATGACCTAATCTGTCATTTACTTAATAAAAATCCTTATTGAACTCAACGACTTGAATGCAATGTCTTTTGAAATATGCCATGAATGACTCCAAGTAATATCTCTAAAATGAGAAAATGCACAGCGGAAGATTTCTTTCAAACCTGAGAATAAACATGCTTTCAAGTGTCAACCAAAAGGTTGGTGAGTTCATTAGTTTATCGTAATTAATCATTTTCATAAATTTAATAGACCACAAGATTTCATTTATTCAATAATCATACACTCGCAAGTGTTTAAAATTCATTCATATGATGAACACCTGGTAACCGACATTAACATAATGCATATAGAATATCCCCCGCATACTCGCAAGTATGCCATAAATATTGGCAATCGCAATCACCATTTAAATCGAAGTACTAAAGCATTCCAAATTCCAGAATGGGGTTTGTTAGGCCCATAGATCTATCTTTAGGATTCGCGTCAATTAGAGGCCATTTTCCTAATTCTTAGGTTACCAGACTTGATATTCGGTTTAATAATCCAATCATAGAATGTAGTTTCAATTACTTGTGTCTATTTCGTAAAACAGTTATAAAAGCAGTGCATGTGTTCTCAGTCCCAAAAATATATATATTGCAAAAGCATTTAAAAAGGGAGCAAATGAAACTCACAATACTGTATTTTGTAGTAAAAATACATATGACATCATTGAACAAGTGCAAGGTTGGCCTCAGATTCACGAACCTATATTAAGTATATATATATTTATATGTTGATCAATAACTGTCTAATAATTTAGGTCAGGTCATAGTGTATCGCAATCCTAATGCTCAAGATCGATATGCAAAAGTCAACAAAAGTCTATTTGACTCAAGATGATTTACAAAATTTATTCATGCTTATTATATAACTTAAATAGTCATTTTATATATTTAAATATATTTATTAGATTTTATTAAAGTAAAAATAATACAAGTCATTTATTAATAAATAAAAATTTATATTGAAATTTATATTAAAATTTATATATGCTAAAAATATATTTGTATATATCTTAAGTAATATAATTTATAAAGTTCACTTAATATCATAAAAATATAGTGGTATGTAATATTAATATAAATTATATTACGTGTGGTAAAAATATCTTTGTATCACATATTTATTTGTTATTGATACTAACAATAATAAGTAAAAGTTGTATTATATCGTAATAATAATAATTATTATTATTCTACTAATAATAATAATAATAACAATATTTATATTTACTAAAGATGATATTAATTATGATAAAATGATAATTCTAATCATGATAATCTTAATAATAACGAACCTTTTTAATATTAACTGTAATAATAATAATATTTCATAAAAATAATAATTCTATTAAAAATGATAATTTTTATTAATAAAAATACTAAAATGATAATAAAAATGATGTTTTATAATAACAATGATATTTCTATTAACAATAATAGGTTTAGTAAAAATGATAGTTTTAATATTAATAATACTTTTAATAGTAATAGTAATGATAAAAATATTGAAAATGATATTTTTATCTAAATCAATATCTTACCATATTCTAATTTCATCATGATACTCATACTCATTATTTATTAATCGATTTGTTTAATAGTTTTTAATCCTCTTTTATATCGCATTTATAATAATGATAATAATAATAATAATAATAATAATAATAATAATAATAATAATAATAATAATAATAATAATAATAATAATAATAATAATAATAATAATAATAATAGTAATAGTAATAATAGTAATGATAATGTTAAATAATAATTTTAATGATAATAACGGTAGTAATACTAATAAAAATGACAATTCTTAATAATAATACTTATAACTATAATGATATTGATAATAATAATAATAATTATTAGATAATAATTATAACGACGATAATAACGACGATAGTAATAATAATCATTTTAACAATAAATATACTATAATTAATAATAATTCAGTTGACTATATCTTTTAATCCGTTCATCGAAATCACACGAGTTCTAAAGGAAAAGTTCTTAATTTTTTGCTAGCTTTCCAACGACATGCATATCATATACCTTATCTCAGTAGTATATGTATCTAATTCAGGATTCAACATAACCTATCTAACGACAATAATAAACATACAAGCATGCATGATCCTATATACTCGAGTACTAGTCAGAGATACACTAATAATATATAAAAGTTAAGTTATGAGTGCTCACATATCAATATTGAGATTCAATATTGCAGGAAAGGTACGTAGACGCAACGGAGATGATAAATACTAGATTGCCCTCATGGGTATACCCCCGAGTAATACCCATCACCTCCATAGCTATAACCCATAATTTTATTAATTCCATCCCGCTTGAAAAACCCGTATTGAAATAACCCCCTCATGACCTCGTCGTAATATTTTATGTATAATACTAATAATAATATGGAGTAAATATATATATGTAAATCGATTGAGAGAGTTTAGAGAAATATATTTTCAAGTTCCTATGAAATAATGAAACCTATTGAATTCTATTTATAATAGATTTTTGAATTATTAAAGTATGAATTATTAAAGTGAATTATTAAAGTATGAATTATTAAAGTGAATTATTAAAGTGAATTATTAAAGTATGAATTATTAAAGTGAATTATTAAAGTATGAATTATTAAATTGAATTATTAAAGTTAAAGTAAAGTAAAAGTAAAGTTAAAAAGTATAAAACTATGTACGTATAATATGCGTATAAATATATATAATATTAATTTAAATCGTTATATATATTTAATAAAATAAAATATAAATATCGTTATCTTTATCATACAGGTTAAGTAATGAGTTGTCAAAACTGGTTCTAGATATTTATAAAAGTTATATACGTTTTAGTAATAAAGTTCTTTTTAAACTGAAAACGTTTTTGTACGTTTGAAACTAAATCAATTAAATATGATAATTTTGTTTTCCAAAACTAAATATTTTTAAGAATTATTTTGTTAAAAGGTTAAAATAATGGAAATCGTTATATCATAAAACGTTTTAGAAAAGTAGAATTAAATATACTCATAATAGGTTTCAAGTTTTTTTTAATTACCGTTTGTTAGTGAAACGTGGGATAAAGTCCAATGATTAATATAAGCGTATGAAACCATCTTAATATAAAATGTTGATTTACTTAACTTTTCGATATCTATTTCCTAAGTTATCTATATTCCCAAATTTCACTTTCACCCTAAATAATATGAAAGTTAACTAGTTAACACCTATATAGGAAATTGAACAGGAAACACCACTACCCCTTGTCTAGTTCCCGTTAATTGACACATTTGTTCTTACTTATAAATCACTTTACCATTTTTCGAATGTTGTCAAAAAGAATAGATTTCTTAAATCATAGTGGACCTCATAACATAGACCCGTAATCATATTACAATGTATCTGATAATTCAATCATTTGATATTATCTTTTAATTCCGTCGATAAATATATTAAATATATATTGAAACAAATACGTTCATTTAAAGTATCATATGTCTAATACTTTGTTAACTTTTTCAATTAATATATATACATATCTATATGCACATAAATGTTCGTGAATCGTCGAGCACGGTCAAAGGGTAATTGATTACATGAATATAGTTTCAAAATTTTCAACATTACAGACTTTGCTTATCGTGTCGGAAACATATAAAGATTAAGTTTAAATTTGGTCAAAAATTTCCGGATTGTCACAAAATGTGCCTTCTCATTTTTGGCACCATGATCTAACCACGGCTACCTATATTCACAACATACTCCCAAGCAAATTACTCAAAAACCTCTCCCCCACTTAAAAGTTATATCATCGACTACCTTCATACAACCATCTTCGGGTTTTTGGTTGCCTATGCTACCCGCTTATCCCATCTGTTAAGATCAACAAACTTGAATCTCGTTCCACTCCTTGTGTCTTCTTAGGATATCCTCCCAATCATCATGGTTATAAGTGCTATGATTTATCTACTCATAAGATCATTATCTCTCGCCATGTTATATTCGATGAAACAGTTTTTCCTTTTCGCAACCCCACTATCTCGCCTCAAAATTTGTATCATAAACTTACTGATGATTCATCTACCATGCTGTTCTATCCTCACGATGGGGCAGATTCCTCTTCGAGCCTACCAGCCTAACGTGATACAAGCCCAACTCAGCCCAACTCACCTACTCGTCCACCAAATATGGACTCTACATCAACCATCTCACCCACTGTCAATACAAATACGCCTTCTGACCCTCCTACACCACCATCGCCTACATCAAATTTCTCACCTCCTGACTCCCAATCGTCACCTTCACCACCTCCTCAACCCATTCAAACTATTCAAACACGTGATATGTCCGGTATCTTTAAACCAAAAGTTCCCTTTAATCTCTTCGCTACTACTACTCTTTCTCCTATCACATCCAATCCTAAAGATGCTCGTTCTGATTCAAATTGGAACCATGCCATGGCCGACGAATATAAGGCCTTAGTGGATAATAATACATGGGTGCTTCTTCCTCGTTTACCTAACATGCAGGTTATTAGATCAATGTGGATATTTAGACACAAAGTGAAGTCCGATGGAACGTTTGAAAGATACAAGGCACACTTAGTTGGTGATGGTCATTCTCAACAACCCGGGGTTGATTGTTTTGAGACGTTTATTCGCATGGTTCTTAGTATCGTCGTCTCCAAATATTGGTAAATTCGTCAACTTGATGTTAAAAATGCATTCTTACATGGGCATCTAAATGAGACAGTTTATATGTATCAACCGACAGGTTTTCGGGACCGCACTCATCCGGATCATGTATGCTTATTGAAACATTCTCTTTATTGTTTGAAACAAGCTCCGCGGGCATGGTATCAACGGTTTGCTGATTTTGCATATACGATTGGTTTCACACATAGTCAGTGTGATCATTCATTTTTTATTCTTCACCAAGAACACGACATGTCATATCTTTTACTCTACATTGATGATATTGTGCTGGTTACTTCCAATGACAACTTGCACCATCGTTTAATGACCATGTTTTCTCATGAGTTTGCTATGAAAGATTTAGGACCATTGCGTTCTTTTTTGGGTATTTCGGTTACATGCACACCCGAAGGTTTGTTTCTTGATCAACATGCCTACACTAAGGAGATCATTGAACGTGCTGGTCTTGTCAACTGTAATCCCGCCACCACCCCTGTTGATACGTGTGGCAAGGTTAGCTTGAAATATGGGATGCCTTAATCTAATCCTACAAAATATAGATGCTTAGCGGGTGCTTTGCAATACTTGACATTCACTCGTCTGGATATCTCCTACGCGGTGTAACATGTCTGTTTACATATGCATGACCCGAAAAAAACTCATATGTTTGCACTGAAAAGGATCATTCATTACTTGCATGGCACTCCTACACTCGGGTTACAAATTCATAAATCACGGGTAACCTCACTTATTGACTATATTGATGCGGATTGGGGTGGCTGTCCTGACACGCGACGTTCCACGTCGGGATATTGTGTTTACTATAGGGATGCTCTCATTTCATGGTCTTCTAAGCGACAGATGACTTTATCCAGATCTAGTGCGGAGGCTGAATACTGGGGTGTGGCCAATGTAGTGGCCGAGTCTTGTTGGCTTCGTAACCTATTGCTTGAGTTACAATGTCCGATTCATAAAGCTACATTAGTTTTTTGTGATAACGTTAATGCCATTTATCTTGCTGGTAATCCTGTACAACACCAACGGACAAAGCATATCGAACTCGACATCCACTTTGTTCGAGAAAAGGTTGCAAAGGGTCATGTCCGCATTCTTCATGTACCCACACGCTATCAGGTCGCGGATATTTTTAACAAAGGCTTACTGCGCGTTTTGTTTGAAGAATTTCGTTCCAGTCTCGGGATTCGTTCCTCTCCGGCTTCGACTCCGGGGGAGTAATAGCCGATATCCTAGCCATAATTAGGATTGTTTATATTTGTTTATTATATAGATATGTTTAGAGAAGATTTGTTATGATCTTGTTTCTAGAATATTGTATTAGGGCAATATTGTTTCTAGAATATTATAATTATTTATAATAGTATGTTTGGTAAAAAATGAGCTCTAGTTATTGAGTCAACAGCAAGCGTCGATTTATTGGCGACTTGACTGGTTCTTAGAGCCTAAATTAAATTTTAGGAAGGATTTAAAACCCATGAAAGTTTGATTTTACCATTTTCATAGTGTCTCAATTTTATTTTTTATTTTATTTTATTTTTTAAAAAACTTTTTCCTACTTATTGGCCGGAGGTCCACTAGGAAGCAATCTCTCTATCCGTCGAATAGAGAGAGGGATGATTTTCTCTACTTTTGAGAGTGTTTTCACTCTAGGTGGAGAAATGACTTGGCTTTATTCTCGGATAGGGGAAGGATTGTCTACATCTCACCCCCCACATACACCACTTATGTGGTATTGGATTTTGTTGTTGTTGTTGTTGTTGTTGTTGTTGTTGTGTATTAGGGTGTATATAAAGGATACATTATCAATGAATGCACACACGATTCATAATTATTTATAATAGTATGTTTGGTAAAAATAACTGTAGTTAAACTGGTAGCGATTAGTTTGTAACTGCTAGCTGATAATTAGTAGTTGTTAGATTTTTAAATGTATTTAAGTATTTGACTGAGTAGCTGAATTTATTAAAAAAAGTAAACTAATAAAGAGATATAAACTTGTTTGCCGTTAACGATAAACAAGCTTCTATACAAGTTACCAGAAACATAGTGTTAAAGAAGAGAATGATTATAATATGAAAAAAGAATAATTCATAACATACATGATTTACATTATGTAATTTAAAATAACATGACCATCTTCTTTTCGCTAAAGATAAGATAATAATATATAACATACCGGGAAGAATAAGTGTCAATTAACATTTCTTAATATATGAATAATAGTAGAGTGGTGTGCCTTAGGTTCCATTATATTTAGTTACCGGTTTTGTTAATATTTTGCTTCTAATCTGTTTTTTAACGGTATGTTATGAGTCACTGGCACACCTACTCGATCATATCTATACCACGTGTAACGAGAAACTCCAAATTAACTGTCATGAAGACACAATCTAGAAAAAAACCACCTAAGAGAAACCCTCAAATTAAGTTCGGTGAGGCACAATTTGAAGATGACCCTCCTGGATTTGAACCGAGTACATTCTCATCCGATGAATTTGGATTCAAAAGTTAAAGCTATGATGTTAAAAGATGGATTGAGGAGCTCTACTAATTAAATCTTTTCTTGTAGCATGGGTGGTGGTAATACAAGCCAACTCCATATGGTTACACCATTAAGAGAAGCGTATAAATTAAAACCCTTATCAGATGATAACGATGGTGGAGCTATGTGATATGGATACTACTCATTTACAGGCCACGTGCGTATCACATGACATCTAATTTGAATTAATCAGGTGAGCTGCACGTGATCACACTCATTTCATTTCATTTTGGTCAACGGAGTCAACCATGAAGATACCGGCAACAGAAATCCAATTAAAAACAGAATCAGTTACTGGAGCTACAACGGATTGGATTAGTCTGTGTATAAGTAGTTCAATTTTTGTTAGTTAGTTAGACTTTTTCACGAATTATTGTATTCACAAGTTTCCCTCTTTTTCTGTAAAACAATTACGATTCAATTTCAGCTCAATTCCAGATCTTTTCTTGTTCATAGGATCTCAATTGTGTTGTAGATTGTTCTCCAATTCGTATGAATTTGGAATAATCATATCATTTGGTATCAGAGCGGTCATTATTGGCTAATTTGATTCACAACTCTATCAATTAACAATGGTGACGAACACTCGCAATTCAGAAGAAGTAACCAGAGAATTGGATGTTATGAGAACATCAATATCTGAAGTGATGAAGGCTATATCTGATCTAACTGCTCAAGTTAGTAGTGTGTTGTTGCAGCAAAATTACTTGACAACAGAGAGGCAGAAGATGAAAGGAGCAGAAGGATCTAGTAGGAGAGGATCTTTGCAGTTGAAAAGAATTACAAAATTAGAGTTCCCAAAGTTTGAAGGAGATGATGTCAAGGGTTGGGTTTACAGGTGTAATCAGTTCTTCTTTGTTGATGGTGTTGAAGAAGAAGAGAAGGTCAAGATTGCATCTATACACTTGTATGGTAAAGCATTGACTTGGCATCAACAATTTGTTAAAATTCATGGTGAAGAGGTGGATTGGGATACTTATGCTATAGCAGTGCAGAGGAGATTTGGATCCAGTATAGAGGATCCTATGGCAGAACTCAAGAATTTAAAGCAAACTGGTAGTGTGCAGGCATACCAGGATGAGTTTGAGGTTTTAATGAACAAGGTTGAAATAAGTGAGAAACAAGCCATCAGCTTGTTCTTGGCTGGATTACAGAAGGAAATTGAGTTGCCTGTGAGAATGTTTAGGCCAAGAACACTAGAAGATGCATGTTGCTTGGCCAAATTACAGGAAGATACTATTGCAGCCACTAAGAAGAGGTTCACTCCGGTATTGACCACACCTAGGTCACAATACACCAATTACAACACCAGATCACAAGTTCCAAGCCCTACTACTACACTTATACTACCTACTGCAACACCAAGATTAGCATTAGCTTCTACAAGTCACAATACACCTGTGATCAAGAACCCTGCACCAAGGAGGCAGTTGTCACAAAAGGATATTGAAGAAAAAAGATCAAAAGGGTTATGCTTTTATTGTGATCAGAGATATGTTCCTGGACACAAGTGTAGTGGGCAAATGTACTCATTGGAAGTGTTGGTTGAAGATGTAGTTGATGGTGATAAAGGTGATGACCCAATTCAATAAGGCACCATGGAGCAGACTAACTCAATTACTTCTGAACTGACTGAGGAGGTAATTGAGTATTCACCACAAATTTCTTTGCATGCCTTAACAGGTACTAGTGAACATCATACAGCTTATCAAACCATGAGGGTATATGGGCATGTACAGAAGCAGTCTGTGCATATTTTGATAGATTCAGGGAGCACACATAACCCTATTAGATTTTGAAACTGCTAAAAGGTTAGGATGTGGAGTTGATAGTATTAACCCTATGAGTGTTATGATACATGGAGGTAATAGAATTACCTGCTCTAGTATGTGTAAGGGATTCAAATGGCAATTAAATTGAAATGCCCCATTCATATCGATTATAAACGTTACATAATAATTGATTTCATTGCGAGGTATTTGACCTCTAAATGATACATTTTACAAATATTGCATCCGTTTTTAAAAGAAAAACTTTCATTTCATCGAAAGTTGACAGGCATGCATACCATTTCATAATATATCCAAACTATAAATGACTTAATAATAATCTTGTTGAACTCAATGACTCGAATGCAACGTCGTTTGAAATATGCAATGAATGACTCCAATTAATATCTTTAAAATGAGCAAATGCATAACGGAATATTTCTTTATTACCTGAGAATAAACATGCTTAAAAGTGTCAACCAAAAGGTTGGTGAGTTCATTAGTTTATCATAAACATTCATTTCCATCATTTTAATAGACCACAAGATTTCAAATATAAGTAATCATACACTCGCAAGTGTAAAAATCATTCATAAGAATTTCATACTTTCGAACACCTGGTAACCGACATTAACAAATGCATATAGAATATCCCTCGCATATACGTGCTTTGCACTCAGTATGCTCACTGCATACAAACAGGCCATCCCTTTTAAAAATGACAGTTGTATACACCTTACAACAGGTCATTGCTTTTAAAGATGGCGGTTGTATACTAAAATTCGAAGTACTAAAGCAGTTTAAATTCTCTGACTGGGGCTTGTCAAGGCCCATAGATCTATCTTTAGGATTCATGTCAATTGGTGGTAATTATAATAAACACCAATTCTTAGGCTACCAAGCTAAAAAGGGGTGATATCCGGTGTATTCGTGTATTGGTGGCAATTATAATAAACACCAATTCAATCGTAGAATGTTTTTATGTACTTGTGTCTATTTCATCAAACATTTATAAAAGTGCATGTATTCTCAGTCCCAAAAATGTATATTGCAAAATCATTTAAAAAGGGAGTAATGAAACTCACAATACTGTATTTTGTAGTGATTCACGCATATAACGGCACTGAACAAGTGCAGGGCTGGCCTCGGATTCATGAACGTATCAATATTGTGATTCAATATTGTAGGAAAGTACGTAGACGTAACGGAGATGATAAACACTAGTTTGATCTCACGAACAATACCCCTGAACAATACCCATAACCTCCATAGCTATAACCCATAATTTTCTTAGCTCTATCCCACTCGAAAAACCCGTTTTGAAATAACAAGCTCATGGTCTCGTCGTAGTATTTTATGTATAATAATAATAATACTAATACTACTAATATTAATACCATAAGATAATAATCTTTAATAATAAAAATAAAAATAAATGAATTAAATAAATATTTACGGAGTATAAGATCAGAGGGATAGAGAGTTTGATAAATGAAATGCAACCAGATCACGTCGAGTTTTATAGACCCATTCCTGGACCCCATGCCTCCGCGATCGCGGAGTGGTCAAGGCAAAGAGGCTCGTGATCGCAGCCTGATCCTGTCCAGCTCATAAACGAGTTTCATGAGGGCTGCCGACAGTTTAATAATATTTAATATTTAATTTATATAATTATATATATAATATATTATATTCTCGTGCATAGTTAACCTGTAATTTTTGTTCCAATAACTTGGACGTTGTCACTCGACTAGTGTCCCGGTTTCGGTTTTTCGAATGACGTTTCGTACGTTTAGAAAACTTATACCATACATTTCTTGACTCGTACCCTTGTCAAAATATAGACTAAAATCATTGTTAAACTATATTACTCGAAACGTAACTTCAACATTCGAGTGTTTTGGTTAATTGCTTCTTTAAATCAACTTTTCGTTGTTTATTAAAATATATTTAATAATATATTTAAAATATAACTTAAATCAAAACGTTTTATAACTATATTAATATTACATTGTAAAATATTTATATATATCTTCATTTAGGAATATAATTTATATATATAATTGGAATATTTATTTAATATAATATTTAGTTTTTCAAAACTAATTATATTTCAAAGTCTGTTTTATATAATTTAAACTCGTTTAAATAATAGAAGTTATTATATCAAATAATGTTTTTAATAATATGAAAACTAAATAATTAATTTACCAAGGGACACGAGGCAATCACTGTAAAGTATGCTTTTGAAAATTAATCAGGAATCTCTACCAACTTTTATCTAGTTACCGTTAATTGACACTTTTGTTCTTACTTATGGATAACTTTACCATTTATTTCGAATACCGTTAAAAAAGAAAGATTTTCCTAGATCTATGTGATCCTCACAACAGATACTATTCATATAATAACATTTATGGCACATAAAAATATCTAATAATTCAATCATTTGATATTATCTTTTAACTTCGTAGATAATACATCCAATGGGTATTCAAACCAATACGTTTAATGTACGGTAACATACACTTAATACATTTATAACGTTCACAAGTTATTTATATATATATATATATATATATATATATATATATATATATATATATATATATATATATATATATATATATACACATTTATGTACATACAAGTTACATATAATGGTTCGTGAATCGTTGAGATTTGGTCGAGGTTATATGAATACATGAACATAGTTCAAAATTTTTGAGATTCAACTTAACAGACTTTGCTTATCATGTCGAAATTATACAGAGATTAAGTTTAAATTTGATCGAAAATTTCCGGGTCGTCACAGTACCTACCCGTTAAAGAAATTTCTTCCCGAAATTTGATTAGAATCGTCATGGATGACAATAAGTATGTTTTTGTGACGAATACGAGTTGAAAATTAGAGTTTTATCATCAGTGGTTAATATTGATAAAACAATTCGATTATGGGAAGAGTACGAGTGAAGTTATTGCAAAAGGATGAAATGAAGAAAATAAAGATTTGTCTTAACTTTTGACGTCATCACGGTTGATCTCAGGGTTAAAGAAGATCTTCGTAATCTATATAAGATTTGATTATGCAGTGATTAAGGAAATTACGATTCTCTTCAATTTAATGCCATAATCTATCTTGATTGCCCTGTCTGATATTTCACTATAAATCAACCCCCTTTGTTTCCTTATTTCCACAATTCTCATCTTCTATACTTTCTTCCTCAATTCATACTTTTAAAATATGCTCCATCCAGTTCTAATTCTTGATATTTTCTTGACTATCATATCTGTCATTCTTCTTTTTTATCTACCACCGGAGGAGTCTATTTACTTCTACTATGCTCTTGGATTCATAGTATTTTTAGTTCTCCCGTGTCTTTATATTGCTATACGCATTGATATACACGGTTTTTAATTTTTGTGTTGTTGTCGTGCTTACATTTTTCCTTATATTTCGGAGCTCCATGCTTTTGTTTTCTCTTCTCGGCTTGAAGTAAAGCGAGTAATGGTCCAGAATTCGTAGGTAATTTCGAATGAACATAATTAATGTTTTAAGAAAGAATTTTTAATAACAAAATCTTGATTGGTCAAATTATCAGAAGTCACGGGAAAAGATAGAACTATCAAGAATATGTTCTTGATTTGTTTAGAGATTCAGTAAAATGTAAGAGTCGTGTAACATGGCACATGATGACGGTATACTCTGTGAATCATCATGTTCCATTAGAAACTCAGCATGACTTACTGTAATATAATCACGTTGATCAAGTGTCATTATATTATACTAACTCATGCTTCAATTCCCATCACTACTTCAAAAACATTCATAATTTAAATTTCAAATTTTTCAGAGATTTAGAAACTAAAACAGTTTCCTTTATGACATAACGCAGATAGTGCGAAGAGATAAATGGTTTTAGATAAGAATAGTTAGGAAAATATCTTCAGAAATATCAAGGATATTTATAATGAAAGATACGATGATATCTTACAATTTCTAAGATCAAAGGATGATGATGAAGATTTGTCCGTAAGGGCTTAGGGTTAGGAGTAAGGTATTTGTTAATGACTTCAGCAGACACTGAATTATTTGGATTCTTTGAAGGTGGATTTAGTCTTTATGATTTGGCCACAGTCTCCGTCATATTTTGCTCAATCCATTTTTTAGTACCAAATTTTCTTTTGAGCTTTTCCAACCTACTATTCTTTATCATCAAACTTTTAGCTATTGATGCTGTCTACAGTCCTTGCTACTTCATCAGCTTTTCCAAAACTTCATAGTACTGATTCGTAGACTGGGGTGCTATTCAGAATTTCAGAATTATAATTCCAGGAGATAACGTTATATGTGTATATATAACTATTATCGTAGAATGCTTCGAGATTCGAGAATAATTATTAATACTTCCTGGTATTTGGTATGGCAATTATCATTACAAGATGCAGATGGGTACATGATAGGGTTTTAATGAATACATATAGTGATTTTTTGGAGAGACTTACGCCAGAGAGTAGTGAAGTTGTTGGTACGTTTACTGCTAATGTGATGAGATATAAAAGGTTCCCCGGTAACAATGATGGAAAGAGCAATCGTAAATATCAGGGTTATAATAAGGCTACTCCGGATGAAAATTCGAAGTTGTCTTGTTGGAGATGTGACAAAATTTGCTACTTTGAAAAGGAATTGCAAATTATTTTGGGTAATAATAATGCCAAAGGATCTAGCACAGATACATGTTAAACTTTTACTTAGGTTCCAAGTGTTCTCCAGGTGCATAACTATATGTATATTTTCTTCGTATGTATCGTGTGATTGGTTCATTCTCTCGATTGTTCCTTTGTTGAGGTGTTTTCAAGAATTTTGAAGAGTTTAGATGCAGGTTGTTATCGTCAATATCCGTATGATGAAATCATCATGAATCTTGAATGATACGAATATCTTTATGAGTTTTATGAATAACCATGACGTTCTAGTATAGTTTGAATTCAAAATATGACTTGAAAGATGTAAAAAATCTAAGAGTGATGTCATTGGTTTAATCTTGAATTGGATTCTAATATGTTAAAATTAGAATATGAAATTGAATTTGAATGAGAATGGTTGTTCTGATTTTTACGAAAGAATGTGTATCACTGTGAAAGTAGTGAGTATAGTTGATGATTTTTGATTTAGATTTTATGAATGTACATTGTAACTTGTTAATTGTGAACTTAAACATTTCTCGGGTATTAACTACCCATTAAAAATTTCACAAGTAATATTCTGTACAAAATAATTTTATTACAATCTTTATGAAAATATATATGTATGTATATTTTCTTCAGATGTAATATAGATTTAATGAGTTAATATTAAATTAAATTCATTTGATTTGCGGTTAGAACTAGAATTGAATAATTCCTAAAACTTTAGAAATTACGTAATCTTTGATGAGTATTTCTTCCACTTGAGTGAAATTATGAATTAATACTTCATTATTCATTTATTGATATTTCTTCAGTGAATGATGTTGGTATTCGTAGAATTCTTGTTAACTTCGCAAGACACGAACGATGACTTCTAGAAAGTTTCGAGTATATCGAAAATGAAAGTGTAAAATCAAACATGTACTCGAACAATACACTAGGTTTATTATGAAATGGAATCTATTGAGTTGAAGCAGAGATTAACGATTGTTAAGTTGTTAATGAATGATGTACATCATAGCATATTAGTGATTAGAATTTGCGAAGTAGTATCTACTCTTTAAAATTCACATGTAATAGCTTAGTACGAAAAGATATATTGTGGTTTAAAAATTCATATATATATAAAATATACATATAAATTCTTCAGAGGGAATGAGGTAATACTTCATAACTTGTTATTACAATATATCCGTTGGTGATGGTGGTGTCAATATCTGAGGTGGTTATAGAGTTTACGGAATTTGTGGTGTTGCAGACGTTGCTGGTGCCGGTGATACTGTTGGTGATGCTGGTGGTACTGTTAGTGCTGGTGATGCTGACGGTATTGCTAGTGCTGGTGATGCTGACGGTACTGCTGGTGCTGATGACGCTGACGGTACTGCTGTTAATGCTTGTGTAACATGTGTCGTTTGTAAATCACGAACTATTCTGGTCAGGGTTTCTACTCATCTGATTTATGGTTAAGGCTAGAATAAATAATCTCTAAGACTTTAGAGATTACATAATCGCCGTAGAATATTTTTCCAATGAAGTTATGAATCAATACTTCATCGATTATTGTTGTTGGTACTCCTTAGTATATATGGTGCGTATGACATTGATGCTCGTGGGACAAATTGTGATGTTGATGCCAATGATGCTGCTGGTGCTTGTGGTATTGAGGCTTGCGATGTGGATGTTGTTGGTGGTACTGGTGTTGTTGCTGTAGACGTAAGTCTATCTTCCAAATCGCGTACTGTACTTTCCAGAAGTTCCACTATTTCTTCAAGCCTAGCACGAAGCTCTCTAACCTCTTCCACTAATCCTACTTGATTAGTAGTCGGGAGTAGAGGCTGAATCACCAACATAATTCTATAAATGCGTTCTTCGAGGCAGAATATTCGGGCAAAGAGTGTGAAAATGTTATTGCGAATTGGTTGATCGGTGAGCGTGTCAAGTTCTCCGATCTCAAGAGGTAAATTTGGTTCGCGGTAGGGTTCTCCCTCTTCATTTCTCCAGCGAGTGAGTATGTCTCGAATCCATCTCCATCTCCTCCAAAAAGAAGTGTAGTCAACCAGTTGGGGCACTTCGGTCACACTACCTTCAGAGTCTTCAGAATCGCCTTCGGAATTATATGAATTCGAATTTGGTACGATATCCATCTTACACGATTAGCTAAAGGATTTTCGATATGAAATGATTTTTGGATTCGGATGATATTCTAATTACATAGAATACCTATATATAGTCTAAAAGATTTCGTAGATTACGGAGGAACTTTCGGAAGCTGTCAGGCAGAGTTTATAGTAATAGATATGCTAAGATATAAATTTTTTCTATACACTATCTATGCAATAATTGCACTAAAACGTGTCTAGACTTAAGAATGATAAGCAGATAATTTTCGACAAGAAATGATAAGCAAAACTTTTTGACATGCAGCTAAGGTCGAAGTCCAGACTTACTAATGCATCCTAACAACTATCAGTTAGACACACTAATGCAAGACCTGGTTCGCTAAGACCACCGCTCTGATACCAACTGAAATGCCCCGTTCATATCGATTATAAATGTTACTTAATAATTGATTTCATTGCGAGGTATTTGACCTCTAAATGATACATTTTACAAACATTGCATTCATTTTTAAAAGACAAACTTTCATTTCATCGAAAGTTGATAGGCATGCATACCATTTCATAATATATCCAAACTATAAATGACTTAATAATAATCTTGTTGAACTCAACGACTCGAATGCAACGTCTTTTGTAATATGCCATGAATGACTCCAATTAATATCTTTAAAATGAGCAAATGCACAACGGAAGATTTCTTTAATACCTGAGAATAAACATGCTTAAAAGTGTCAACCAAAAGGTTGGTGAGTTCATTAGTTTATCATAAACATTCATTTCCATCATTTTAATAGACCACAAGATTTCAAATATAAGTAATCATACACTCACAAGTGTAAAAACCATTCATACGAATTTCATAATTTCGAACACCTAGTAACCGACATTAACAAATGCATATAGAATATCCCCCGCATACACGTGCTTTGCACTCAGTATGCTCATAGCATATAAACAGGCCATCCCTTTTAAAAATGACGGTTGTATACACCTTACAACAGGTCATACCTTTTAAAGATGGGGGTTGTATACTAAAATTCGAAGTACTAAAGCAGTTCAAATTCTCTGACTGGAACTTGTCAAGGCCTATAGATCTATCTTTAGGATTCGCATCAATTGGTGGCAATTATAATAAACACCAATTCTTAGGCTACCAAGCTAAAAAAGGGTGATATCCATTGTATTCGTGTATTAGTGGCAATTATAATAAACATCAATTCAATCGTAGAATGTTTTTATGTACTTGTGTCTATTTTGTCAAACATTTATAAAAGTGCATGTATTCTTAGTCCCAAAAATATATATTTCAAAAGCATTTAAAAAGGGAGTAATGAAACTCACAATACTGTATTTTGTAGTGATTTACGCATATGACGGCACTGAACAAGTGCAGGGTTGGCCTCGGATTCACGAACGTATCAATATTGTGATTCAATATTGTAGGAAAGTACGTAGACATAATGGAGATGATAAACACTAATTTGATCTCACGAACAATACCCCTGAACAATACCCATAACCTCCATAGCTATAATCCATAATTTCCTTAGCTCTATCCCGCTCGAAAAACCCATTTTGAAATAACAAGCTCATGGTCTCGTGGTAGTATTTTATGTATAATACTAATAATACTAATACTACTAATATTAATACCATAAGATAATAATCTTTAATAATAATAATAAAAATAAATAAATTAAATAAATATTTACGGAGTATAAGATCAGAGGGATAGAGAGTTTGATAAATGAAATGCAACCAGATCACGTCGAGTTTTATAGACCCATTCCTGGACCCCATGCCTCCGCGATCGTGGAGTGGTCAAGGCAAAGAGGCTCGCGATCGCGGCATGATCCTGTCCAGCTCATAAACGAGTTTCATGAGGGCTGCCGACAGTTTAATAATATTTAATATTTAATTTATATAATTATATATATAATATATTATATTCTCGTGCATAGTTAACCTGTAATTTTTGTTTCAATAACTTGGACGTTGTCACTCGACTAGTGTCCCGGTTCTGGTTTTCGAATGACGTTTCGTACGCTTAGAAAACTTATACCTTACATTTCTTGACTCGTACCCTTGATAAAATATAGACTAAAATCATTGTTGAACTATATTACTCGAAACGTAACTTGAACATTCGAGTGTTTTGGTTAATTGCTTTTTTAAATCAACTTTTCGTTGTTTATTAAAATATATTTATTAATATATTTAAAATATTACTTAAATCAAAACATTTTATAACTATATTAATATTACATTGTAATATATATATATATATATATATCTTCATTTAGGAATATAATTTATATATATAATTGGAATATTTATTTAATATAATATTTAGTTTTTCAAAACTAATTATATTTCAAAATCTGTTTTATATAATTTAAACTCGTTTAAATAATAGAAGTTATTATATCAAATAATGTTTTTAATAATATGAAAACTAAATAATTAATTTATCAAGGGACACGAGGCAATCACTGTAAAGTATGCTTTTGAAAATTAATCAGGAATCTCTACCAACTTTTGTCTAGTTTTCGTTAATTGACACTTTTATTCTTACTTATGGATAACTTTACCATTTATTCCGAATACTATTAAAAAAGAAAGATTTTCCTAGATCTATGTGGTCCTCACAACAGATACTATTCATATAATAATATTTACGGCACATAAAAATATCTAATAATTTAATCGTTTGACATTATCTTTTAACTTCGTAGATAATACATCCAGTGGGTATTCAAACCAATACGTTTAATGTACGGTATATACACTTAATACATTTATTAACGTTCTCAAGTTATAATATATATATATACATTTATGTACATACAAGTTACATATAATGGTTCGTGAATCGTTGGGATTTGATCGAGGTTATATGAATACATGAACATAGTTCAAAATTTTTGAGATTCAACTTAACAGACTTTGCTTATCGTGTTGAAATTATACAAAGATTAGGTTTAAATTTGATCAGAAATTTTCGGGTCGTCACATAAATGGGGTTACTTTTGTGGATGATGTAGTGATTATACCAATAGGAGGATGTGAAATGGTATTAGGAATACAATGGCTTAAGAAGTTAGGAGATATAAGGTGGAATTTTGATGAATTAAAGATGGTTTTATGTTACAAGGGTACTAGAGTTGTTCTAAGAGGATCAAAAAGGGTGAATTGCAGTGGATGAGTGGTAAAAGGTTTGTTAAGTCTTGCAATTCACAAGTAGCTCATCTAGCTTCCATGTGGTTATGTGTATATCCAACTGTTTTCTACAGTATGCAAGTCAAAGACACTTCTGTTGCTACAGAATCCGTACCATATGCTATTACTCAACTTTTAGAAGCATATTCAGATATGTTTTCTGTCCCAACTCAGTTACCACCTAAGAGAAGTCATGATCACAGGATTCCTCTAAAAAATGACACTGTACCAGTCAACATTAGGCCATATAGACATCCTCCTACCCAAAAGGATGCTATTGAAACCATGGTGGCAGAACTGTTAGATACAGGGGTCATAAGACATAGTCAAAGCCCATTTAGTGCACTAATTGTCATGGTTAAGAAAAAGGATGGTTCTTGGAGGATGTGTGTGGATTATAGGAAATTGAATAAGCAAACTATTAAGTATAAGTTTCTAATTCCTATAATTGTGGAGCTAATAGATGAGCTGTGTGGTTCAGTAGTGTATTCTAAGTTGGATTTAAGGTCTGGCTACCATCAGATTCGCATGTTTGAAGATGACATTGCTAAGACTGCTTTCAAGACCCATGAAGGCTATTATGAATTTTTAGTTATGCCATTTGGGCTAACTAATGCCCAAGCTACCTTTCAATCTTTGATGAATGAGGTGTTTAAAGCTTATTTGAGGAAATTTATCTTAGTTTTATTTGATGACATATTGGTCTACAGTTCTTCAATAGAAGCACATGTGGAACATCTGCAAATGGTGTTACAAACAATGAGGGATCATACCTTATATGTAAAACAGTCTAAGTGTATATTTGCAACATCTAAGGTAGAGTATCTTGGCCATGTCATCACTGCAAAAGGGGTGGAGACAGATCCTGCAAAAATAGAGGTTATGAAGAACTGGCCATTACCCAAAACACTTAAACAATTAAGGGGTTTTTTGGGCTTAACTGGTTACTATAGGAGATTTATCAAGAATTATGCTTCTATAAGTCAACCCTTAACCAAGTTACTCAAAAAAGAGGGGTTTACTTGGAATACACAAGCTACTGAAGCATTTGAGTTACTTAAGGAAGCTATGCAACATTCACCAGTTTTAGCCTTGCCTGACTTTACAAAAGAATTCATAGTGGAAACTGATGCTTCAGGGGTAGGGATTGGGGCTGTGCTACAACAAGAAGGTCACCCAATAGCCTACCTTAGTAAAACATTAGCTCCTAGACACCAAGCTCTATCAACATATGAAAAGGAGTTCATTGCAGTTGTTTATGCTCTAGAGAAATGGAGGGGATATTTGATGGACAGGCATTTCAAAATAAAAACTCATCATATCAGTCTTAAATACCTGTTAGATCAAAGGATGTCCACACCTACTCAAATGAAGTGGTTACCCAAATTGTTAGGGTATGATTATGAGATTTTGTATAAGAAAGGGGTGGAAAATGGTGCAGCTGACTCCCTTTCCAGACTACAAAGTAGTGGTCGGTTATTTCATCTCCTATTGACTTCAATTGAAAGTGATATTCTTAACAGAATAACAACAAGTGTGACAAAAGACATAGATTTGCAGCAACTCATCAACAGGCTTGTGGTTGATCCTACAGTGTCCAAATATTACACTGGGGACAATGGGCATTTAAGAAGAAAGGGTAAGTTGGTTGTAGGTGCAGACCCTCAATTGAGGAGAGATTTAATCACTCACTTTCATACTGATCCTAGTGGGTGTCATTCTGGGGTCAATGCAATAGTGTAGAGGTTGACTGCTAGCATTTATTGGAAGAAATTGAGGAGGCGTGTGAAAACCTTTGTGAGAGAATGTGCCATTTGTCAAAGGTTCAAGCCAGATTTAGCTGCATCACCTGGGCTCTTGTAGCCATTGGATATACCTACTAAAGTGTAGGAAGATATTTCTATGGACTTTATTGAAGGTCTTCCCAATTCTCAAGGCAAAACTGTGATTTTGGTCTTAGTTGATAGATTGAGCAAATATGCACATTTCATTGCTTTGTCTCATCCATTTACTACAGTTCAAGTGGCAGAAAGTGTCATGACCCGAAAATTTTCGACCAAATTTAAACTTAATCTTTATATGGGTTCGAGACGATAAGCAAAGTCTGTAATATTGAGTCTCAAAATTTTTGAACTGTTTTAATGAATTCATTTAACATTTGACCATTTCCGACGACTCACGATACGATTACTTGTAAATAGATATGCATATATCTAATATATATAATAATATAAAATATTATATATTGTAATTGTTATAATTAATGTTGTAAAATAATAATATATAATTATTATTATTTAAAGAGTATATATTTATAAATAAAGTATATAGAATATATATTTTGTGATTTCGAAGTTATTTAGTGAATGAAAGTAACACTCAATTGTCATTTGATTGACAGTAAACGAGTTAAAAAGAAACTTATGTGATTTTAAAATAAACGGTTAGCCGAAAATGAGGTTTACAAATTATAGGCTTATTAAAAAATGCATTTAGGAACTAATTGTTAAATTTTAAAACTTTTTATATTTTACTTGGGGTGGGAAGTGAATAATTAATGTAATTTTTATTTGATAGTTAATGCTCGAATTTTATACCATAATGACCTAAATAAATAAAGATATTTAATTTAAAATTTTGGAATTTTTCTGAGAACTTTTATACGCCATTAATTACTATCAATGGAGCACGAGATCCGGTCCGTAATATAATGAATCCAAAAGTGTCGGCAATTTTTTTTCATTCTAATAGTATTAGCACGTTTTATTATTATTTTAATTATTATTATATTATTATTATCTACTGTGTTTGTATATATATATATATATATATATATATATATATATATATATATATATATATATATATATATATATATATATATATATATATATATATATATATATGTATCAAATATATTGTTTATCTACCTGTCTATATATAGTTATACTTACGTACAAGCATATAGAGGAACTAAACCCATCATCTCCTTCACCACCATCACCACAAACCAAACCCACGATCAAATCTTCATGGTTCCAGTTGATGTTTGCTGCAGTTAACCGTTACGAGATGCTGCAGTAACACTTGTTCTTGTTGTTGCCGAACATCTCACACCCTTTACTCTCTCTCTTCTCTCTCTGTAAACGGAAACACCACACGCCACTTTTGTCTACTATATCATACTGGTTCGATTGAGATCATAAAAACCACCAAGTTACAACTTCTAATTCTATGCTGTAACTACCATACGTTTCCATTTTTTTTTATCAAACCAAATTATCAAATGGCTGATGTATTTTTTTAGCAAATAGAGATGGTGTATTATGATAATAGGATAATGATATGATAACGATGATGATAGAGGTGATGATTTTTTTTAGCAAATAGAGATGGTGTATGATAACGATGATGATAGACGTGATGATAGAATGATGATGATGATATCGTGATGTTATGAGGAAGATGATAAACAGGATCATACATATTAAATATAACAGTCGTACGTGTTAAAACAGAAATGATGAGTGGCGCAGTTGGTTTGGACGTGCGTTATTAACTGAGAGGTATTGGGTTCGATTCTGACCTGCAATAATTTATTTTATTTACATAATAACATGCCAACTGGACTCTTTTATTCGTTAGATGGGCTGCTGCGGCCCAACAAGCTTTGTACCAGGCCATAGATTTGAGCTTATAATTGGTATTGTTGTGGGCCAAGCGATGTTAACGGGTTATATTTAATGGGACTTAGTATAAATTACAAAATATGAAACGGAGGAATGGTTAAGGGGTAGTGTTGGGTAGCGAGAGGTCGCGTGTTCAATACCGGGCTAGGGCAATCTATTTATTTTAGCTTCTGAAGGTATTATTACTATTATTACTATTTATTATTATTATTGTTACTATTATTATTGTTACTATTATTATTATTATTATTATTATTATTATTATTATTATTATTATTATTATTATTATCATTAATAATGTTATTATTATTAAAATTGTTATTATCATTATTATTATTAATATTAATTACTATTAATATTATCATTATCATTAAAATTATTATCATTAGTATTATAGTTATTACTATTATTATTATTAATACCATCAATATCACTCTTAATAAAAATTATTATCATTATTATTATTATATTTTTATCAATATTATTATTAATATTAATATTATGAAAAATTAAGATTTTAATAACTTTGTTAAGGTTATAAATATAAATATACTTATTACATATATTATAATCATATTAATATTAGTATTACATATTATCATATAAATAACATATTATTTATAATTATATAGTATTATTAACGTTATATATAAACTTTTTCATATAACAAACTATTATTTTAGTATAATACTAATTAAATTATATAGAATATACATTAATATATATAACTATATGTACAAATTCTAATTATTTATATTATAAAATAAATACATATAAACATATAAAGAAAGTATATATATTTTAATTGGAAATTAGTATAAAAATTTTATAAATATAACAACTACAATTAATATGAAAATATTATATAATATATATATATACTTGTTTACTATTATATGTGTTAATATAATATTATTTGATATAAATAATTGATATAGGTTCGTGAATCCAAGGCCAACACTGCATTTGTTCAGTATCGTCGTATGCATATTTTACTACAAAATATCGTATTGTGCGTTTCATTTGCTCCCTTTTACTATAACGACCCGACTTTTTAAACTTGCTTTTGTGCTTTGTGCTTTCACGAAACTGCGTATTTGTGCGTAATGAGCTAGCTTATGCTCTGGGATCTTTAATCATGATTAATTACTTTCGTTGATATCTTACAACGTGCTATTAAGTGTGTAATCACTTAACTTGATCCTCGAATTCTTTTACGACCGTTGGTGTCACTTATCATATTAAACGAGATACGTACTTGGTACACGTTAAACTTTTGTCGTAATTGAAATATTATGACTGCGTAAACTTGATTGTTATTTATTATAACAATTATTTGGCTTAAGGGTTTATTTAATTAAACTTAGTGTTTACTAATGCTTACTAGTTACCTTAATGGACTTAACACCGTAATTGACTTTTCATGGCCCGACTTGTCTTTGTGACACACGTGCTTTTCACGAATAATATTTTGAATATTATTTACGTTCATGATTAATTATTATTAATCATTTTTAATTAACTAATGCAAGTAGTTAATTACTTGGGCCTTATTTATTTAATTGTTACATACTTGGACTTGGGCCTTTACTATTGGACATGGACTTGGAAGCCCACCCTACTTTTTTAATGGACTAGTTAGCCCATCATTAAGCTAGTGAATTATTAAGGCTTAAACTTAGATTAATTAAGTTAATGAGGAGACAAAGTTGTCACAAGCATGCTAGCAACTCTTTCCCATACATTTAACTTTAATCCATTCTAAGCTTTCACCATTCTCCCACACTTGAAAGTAGCATTTGACCTTTCCCCTTTGAGCCACCAAAAGTGACGGTTTTGAAGCAATGAGGGAGGAGTTCAAATTTATTTTTTTGTTACTTATTTACAAGTATCATTTCATTTTCCACACACACATACTTGCACTACTCTTTTCTCTCATCTTTTTCTCTCAAACTTGTAAGTAACAAGACTTTATTTTCTTTCTTTTTTCTTCCTTAAAACCGAAATCAAGCATCATAATTTCATTAGTTTGTTGTTTGTTTGTTGTTAAAGATCAAGTTCTCTAGCTTGCATCTACATGTAATCTTGTTCTTCCATCTTTGTTTGATGAAGAACCAAGAACAAGGATCTAAGTTTCTATAACTTATGGTTCTACACTTAAATGTTTTAAAGATCTAAAACTCATAAGCCTTGAGAGCTTACTTGTGTTCATGTTTTGTAGACTTAAAGTTTGTTTTCTTAAGATCCAAGCTTGACTTGAATCTTCTTAAGTATGAAACAAACATGAACATAATACTTGTAACTTTAGTTTATTTCTTTCTTTTGTAAGTATTTTAATTATTAATTTGGTCAAGTATTACTAGTTAAACTTGATCTCATATTTCTTGAAACTAAAGTTAAACTTTGTAAGTTCAAGAACATGGAAGTATAACTTTCTAGTTATAACTTCATACACTTATTTTGGATCTAAGTTTCTATAACTTATGGTCTTCCATTTTGTTTAAAACAAGAGCTTATGAGCTTATATACATTTTACAAGATAAAAATCTAAGTTTCATAACTTATGGTTTCATTAAAGTGAAGATCCAAGTTCTATAACTTAGGATTTAACTTAAGAACACTAGATCTAGACTTTATAGTCTAGGATCTTTAAGATCTAGCTAAGATCTAAGTTCTACAACTTAAGATCTTGTTTATTTAGTTTACTTTCAAGTTTATAGTTTAAAATTATTATTAGAACTCTTGTATGTGTCGGATCTAAGATCTTGATGTAACTTTAGTTCATCAAACCTACTTACAACACCAAAATGAGTTTTGCTACTTATCTTAGACATGCAATAGTGTTATGATGGTCAAAACTTGGTTAAGATGATGCAAAAACATCAACGAGTTGTACACTTGAAGCTACAAGCATCAAGGATGAGAACCGTGATGAGCATCAAGCACCAAGAACCCACCGGAACACCTTACTTACTGTTTTCTGGAACTGATCAGTAACCTGGTGTAGTGACCCGAACTTTTCCATGTTTATATATATTAATTGAGATTGATATTTACATGATTAAATGTTTCCAACATGTTAAGCAATCAAACTTGTTAAGACTTGATTAATTGAAATATGTTTCATATAGACAATTGACCACCCAAGTTGACCGGCGATTCACGAACGTTAAAACTTGTAAAAACGACATGACGATATATATATGGATATACATATGGTTAACATGAGATTATGATAAGTAAGTATCTCCATAATTATATTAACAATGAGTTATATACATATAAACAAGACTACTAACTTAAGGATTTCGAAACGAGACATATATGTAACGATTATCGTTGTAACGACATTTAAATGTATATATATCATATTAAGATATATTAATATATCATAATATAATGATAATATAATAATTTAACATCGCATTAGATATAATAAACAATGGGTTAACAACATTAATTGAGATCGTTAACTTAAAGGTTTCAAAACAACACTTACATGTAACGACTAACGATGACTTAACGACTCAGTTAAAATGTATATACATGTAGTGTATTTAGATGTATTAAAATACTTTTGGAAGACTTCAAGACATATATCAAAACACTCATACTTAACGAAAATGGTTACAGTTACTTTCCCATTCTTTTCTTTCATCAAGAATTCTAGTCGTATTCTTACCCGTATTATACACAGCTTCAAAACGTACTTACTATGGGTATATACCAATAGGAACTAGCATGGGATTCCACTCTTGATTATGTCATGTATGACTAATCAATTTTAACTTCTACCATGAGCTAGTCAACTAACTAGAACTCCTTTTAACCCCACTCACCACTCACCAATTACCACTCATCATTCACTCCATTTCACTTCCAATTCTCTTTCTAATTCTCTCTCAACACACATACACTATTATGAACGTATTTTTCCAGTAGTTAATCATCATCTTCATCAAAAATCACTTCAAGAATCAAGCTATAATCATCATAGGAAGAACACTTCAAGAACACTTCAAAAATCCCTTCAAGTTTACTAATTTACTTCCAAGCTTTCTAATCCATTCCAAGTAATCATCTAAGATCAAAAAACCTTTGTTATATACAGTAGGTTATCTTTCTTATTCAAGGTAATATTCATATTCAAACTTTGATTCAATTTCTATAACTATAAACTATCTTAATTCGAGTAAAAATCTTACTTGAACTTGTTTTTGTGTCATGATCCTACTTCAAGAACTTTCAAGCCATCCAAGATCCTTTGAAGCTAGATAATTTCTTGTCACTTCCAGTAGGTTTACCTACTAAACTTGAGGTAGTAATGATGTTCATAACAACATTCGATTCATATATATAAAACTATCTTATTCGAAGGTTTAAACTCGTAATCACTAGAACATAGTTTAGTTAATTCTAAACTTGTTCGCAAACAAAAGTTAATCCTTCTAACTTGACTTTTAAAATTAACTAAACACATGTTCTATATCTATATGGTATGCTAACTTAATGATTTAAAACCTGGAAACACAAAAAACACCGTAAAACCGGATTTACGCCGTCGTAGTAACACCGCGGGCTGTTTTGGGTTAGTTAATTAAAAACTATGATAAACTTTTATTTAAAAGTTGTTATTCTGAGAAAATGATTTTTATTATGAACATGAAACTATATCCAAAAATTATGGTTAAACTCAAAGTGGAAGTATATTTTCTAAAATGGTCATCTAGACGTCGTTCTTTCGACTGAAATGACTACCTTTACAAAAACGACTTGTAACTTATTTTTCTGACTATAAACCTATACTTTTTCTGTTTAGATTCATAAAATAGAGTTCAATATGAAACCATAGCAATTTGATTCACTCAAAACGGATTTAAAATGAAGAAGTTATGGGTAAAACAAGATTGAATAATTTTTCTCATTTTAGCTACGTGAAAATTGGTAACAAATCTATTCCAACCATAACTTAATCAACTTGTATTGTATATTATGTAATCTTGAGATACCATAGACACGTATACAATGTTTCGACCTATCATGTCGACACATCTATATATATTTCGGAACAACCATAGACACTCTATATGTGAATGTTGGAGTTAGCTATACAGGGTTGAGGTTGATTCCAAAATATGTATAGTTTGAGTTGTGATCAATACTGAGATACGTATACACTGGGTCGTGGATTGATTCAAGATAATATTATCGATTTATTTCTGTATATCTAACTGTGGACAACTAGTTGTAGGTTACTAACGAGGACAGCTGACTTAATAAACTTAAAACATCAAAATATATTAAAAGCGTTGTAAATATATTTTGAACATATTTTGATATATATGTATATATTGTTATAGGTTCGTGAATCAACCAGTGGCCAAGTCTTACTTCCCGACGAAGTAAAAATCTGTGAAAGTGAGTTATAGTCCCACTTTTAAAATCTAATATTTTTGAGATGAGAATACATGCAGGTTTTATAAATGATTTACAAAATAGACACAAGTACGTGAAACTACATTCTATGGTTGAATTATCGAAATCGAATATGCCCCTTTTTATTAAGTCTGGTAATCTAAGAATTAGGGAACAGACACCCTAATTGACGCGAATCCTAAAGATAGATCTATTGGGCCTAACAAACCCCATCCAAAGTACCAGATGCTTTAGTACTTCAAAATTTATATCATATCCGAAGGGTGTCCCGGAATGATGGGGATATTCTTATATATGCATCTTGTTAATGTCGGTTACCAGATGTTCACCATATGAATGATTTTTATCTCTATGTATGGGATGTGTATTGAAATATGAAATCTTGTGGTCTATTGTTACGATTTGATATATATTGGTTAAACCTATAACTCACCAACATTTTTGTTGACGTTTAAAGCATGTTTATTCTCAGGTGAATACTAAGAGCTTCCGCTGTTGCATACTAAAATAAGGACAAGATTTGGAGTCCATGTTTGTATGATATTGTGTAAAAACTGCATTCAAGAAACTGATTTCGATGTAACATATTTGTATTGTAAACCATTATGTAATGGTCGTGTGTAAACAGGATATTTTAGATTATCATTATTTGATAATCTACGTAAAGCTTTTTAAACCTTTATTTATGAAATAAAGGGTATGGTTTGTTTTAAAAATGAATACAGTCTTTGAAAAACGTCTCATATAGAGGTCAAAACCTCGCAACGAAATCAATTAATATGGAACGTTTTTAATCAATAAGAACGGGACATTTCAGTTGGTATCCGAGCGTTGGTCTTAGAGAACCAGAATTTTGCATTAGTGTGTCTTATCTAGTTTGTTAGGATGCATTAGTGAGTCTGGACTTCGACCGTGTTTACTTGAAAAATGATTGCTTAACAAATTTTGTTGGAAACTATATATTTTTAACATGTGAATATTATGTGATATATTAATCTCTTAACGCGTTTGATATTATGTGATAGATGTCTACCTCTAGAACAAGTCCCATTGACTCACCTAATAATAATGAAGAGTCGAATGTAAATTGGAATGATTCGTGGACTGATTCACAAGTTCCCGAAGAGGAACCGGAAGAAGAGTCGGAACCGGAAGAAGAATCGGAACCGGAAGAAGAATCGGAACCAGATGAAGAAATAGAACCGGTGGGGGAAATAATAAAATGGTTAAGTAAAAGAAAATCCTCAACCAACCAACCAAGGTTAATTATGGTCAATGGTGTTTCCGCCAAGGAAGCAAAATATTGGGAGGATTACCAATTCTCCAATGAATCGGATTCCGACGAGAATTCCGATGATGTTATAGAAATTACCCCAACTGAATTTAAAAAGGCAAAAGAAAATAATAAGGGAAAGGGCATAAAAATAGAGAAATCTAATTCCAACCCCGATGAACTTTATATGTATCGTCAACCCCCGAAGTCCTTAAGTTGTAACAATGACCCGGGAACCTCTAAACCACCAGGTTTTTCTAAACCAATGTGGATAACGACGGCTCATATTAGGGGAACATCATATATCCCTAGAAACTTGGCAAAACGAACCAAAACCGAACAAGAAGAAATGAGCGAGTCGGAAGAAGATAGATGTATTCGTGTGGTGTAATATATGTAATATAGTGTGCTTATGCTTTATGATATATGTAAAAATTGCTTGTATTAATAAGTATTTTTTTATGAATCTAACTCTTGTCTATTTTACAGTATAAAAACACAAAATGGATAGACAACCCAATATTTTAAGAGACCTACCCGGAGACATGATTGATGAAATCTTGTCTAGAGTCGGTCAGAATTCTTCGGCACAACTATTTAAGGCGAGATCAGTTTGTAAGACATTCGAAGAACGTTCCAAGAATGCCTTGGTTTATAAAAGGCTTTCGTTCGAAAGATGGGGGATATCACATTGGGAAATCCATAAGTTACGATGTGTTTACTTTGACGCATATATTGCGGGGAACCCAAATGCTATTTTACACAATGGGTTAAGAAATTATTTTGACTCAATATATCCGAATATTGGACTTCGTGATATAGAAAAAGCGGCTAACATGCAACATAAAGAAGCATGTTATGCTTACGGGTTAGTAATGTTCGCTTCTCACCAAAGTGAGAACAAGAACATCGGCCTACAACTATTAAACAAAACGTTCCCACAAGTGACGGAGTCGGTAATTGGGGTAAGAAATGAGGTTTTTAGATTGTTACGGGACTGTTGGACATTACGTAACCCTCGTCCCTTTGACGACGTTACAACACGCTGTCTTATCAACGGCCATAACAGTTATGTTCCACAAGACCAAGGATGGGAAGTAGTCCTAGTAAAACCAGAATGCATGACTTGTTTCTGGACGTATGAATTACGTGTCTTTATTGCCTTTGCTGAACGACTTGTGTACTAGCTAGAATTATTTTCACAACTATCTTGTATCAAAGTTATTGTGTGCTATATTTCATGCTTTATGTAAAATAAGCGGTATTGTAAGTTTGTAAAATATTGTATAAAAGTTTGAACGCGAAATATTATTATAATCAGTTTTTCATATAGAATTGTAGTAGTTGAATTGTATATTAGCTACTAAGTATGAACTTAACGGGTAGGTACTACCCGAATTTAAACTTATAAAACGCTAATATGAAGAAAAAGCTTTTATAAATGAGTTCATATTATGCTACGAAATACTATTAACTACTCTTAATATTCTGTATGATTAACTTGTTCCATTTGACTATTTTGAAGGAAATGGCACCGACTACTCGACACACCGTGAATATGAATGAAGAGGAATTCCGTACTTTTCTAGCTTCAAACATAGCCGCAGTACAGGCTGCGCTACATACCAACAATAACCTTGGATCTAGTAGTACAGGAAATCGTGTAGGATGCACCTACAAAGAATTCATTGCCTGCAAACCTTTGGAATTTGATGGAACCGAAGGACCGATCGGATTGAAACGGTGGACCAAGAAGGTCGAATCGGTGTTTGCCATAAGTAAGTGTACTGAAGAGGACAAAGTGAAGTACGCTACGCATACCTTCACAGGTTCTGCGTTAACATGGTGGAATACCTATCTAGAGCAAGTGGGACAAGACGATGCGTACGCACTACCGTGGTCAGCATTCAAGCACTTGATGAACGAGAAGTACCGTCCCAGAACCGAGGTCAATAAGCTCAAGACAGAACTTAGAGGGTTACGAACCCAAGGATTTGATATTACCACGTACGAAAGACGATTCACAGAATTGTGCCTATTGTGTCCGGGAGCATTCGAAGATGAGGAAGAGAAGATCGACGCGTTTGTGAAAGGATTACCGGAAAGAATCCAAGAAGATATAAGTTCACACGAGCCCGCCTCCATACAACAGGCATGTAGAATGGCTCACAAACTAGTGAACCAGATTGAAGAAACAATTAAAGAACAGACTGCTGAAGAGGCCAATGTGAAGCAAGTCAAAAGAAAGTGGGAGGAAAACGGTGATAAGAATCACCAATACAACAACAACAGCAATTACAACAATAATCGCAACAATTATCCCAACAATCGCAACATCAATCGCAACTACAACAAACGGCCCAACAACAACAACAACAACAACAATAACAGCAACTACAACAATCATCCCAACAACAATAATAACCGCAACAACAACAACAATCAGAAGCAGCTATGCCAAAGGTGTGAAAAGTATCACTCGGGGTTCTGCACCAAATTTTGCAACAAGTGTAAAAGAAATGGTCATAGCACGGTGAAGTGTGAGGTCTACGGACCAGGGGTTAATAGAACGAAAGGAACAAATGGTGTCGGAACGAGTAATGGCGGAGAAAGTAGTGTCGGAGCAAGTTATGCCAATGTAGTTTGTTATAAATGTGGAAAACCGGGCCACATTATTAGAAATTGCCCGAACCAGGAGAACACGAATGGACAAGGCCGCGGAAGAGTTTTCAATATTAATGCGGCAGAGGCACAGGAAGACCCGGAGCTTGTTACGGGTACGTTTCTTATTGACAATAAATCTGCTTACGTTTTATTTGATTCGGGTGCGGATAGAAGCTATATGAGTAGAGATTTTTGTGCTAAATTAAGTTGTCCATTGACGCCTTTGGATAGTAAATTTTTACTAGAATTAGCAAATGGTAAATTAATTTTAGCAGATAATATATGTCGGAATCGAGAAATTAAACTGGTTAGCGAAACATTTAAGATTGATTTGATACCTGTAGAGTTAGGGAGTTTTGATGTGATAATCGGTATGGACTGGTTGAAAGAAGTGAAAGCAGAGATCGTTTGTTACAAAAATGCAATTTGCATTATACGAGAAAAAGGAAAACCCTTAATGATGTACGGAGAAAAGGGCAACACGAAGCTACATCTTATTAGTAATTTGAAGGCACAAAAACTAATAAGAAAAGGTTGCTATGCTGTTCTAGCACACGTCGAGAAAGTACAAACTGAAGAAAAGAGCATCAATGATGTTCCCATTGCAAAAGAATTTCCCGATGTATTTTTGAAAGAATTACCGGGATTACCCCCACATCGATCCGTTGAATTTCAAATAGATCTTGTACCAGGAGCTGCACCAATAGCTCGTGCTTCTTACAGACTCGCACCCAGTGAGATGAAAGAACTGCAAAGCCAATTACAAGAACTTTTAGAGCGTGGTTTCATTCGACCAAGCACATCACCGTGGGGAGCTCCTGTTTTGTTTGTCAAGAAGAAAGATGGTACATTCAGGTTGTGTATCGACTACCGAGAGTTGAACAAACTTACCATCAAGAACCGCTACCCACAACCGAGAATCGATGACTTATTTGATCAACTACAAGGCTCGTCTGTTTATTCAAAGATTGACTTACGTTCCGGGTATAATCAAATGCGGGTGAAAGAAGATGATATTCCAAAGACTGCTTTTAGAACACGTTACGGTCATTACGAGTTTATGGTCATGCTGTTTGGTTTAACTAATGCACCAGCTGTGTTCATGGACCTTATGAACCGAGTGTGTGGACCATACCTTGACAAGTTTGTCATTGTTTTCATTGATGACATACTTATTTACTCAAAGAATGACCAAGAACACGGTGAACATTTGAGAAAGGTGTTAGAAGTATTGAGGAAGGAAGAATTGTACGCTAAGTTTTCAAAGTGTGCATTTTGGTTGGAAGAAGTTCAATTCCTCGGTCACATAGTGAACAAAGAAGGTATTAAGGTGGATCCGGCAAAGATAGAAACTGTTGAAAAGTGGGAAACCCCGAAAACTCCGAAACACATACGCCAGTTTTTAGGACTAGCTGGTTACTGCAGAAGGTTCATCCAAGACTTTTCCAGAATAGCAAAACCCTTGACTGCATTAACGCATAAAGGGAAGAAATTTGAATGGAATGATGAACAAGAGAAAGCGTTTCAGTTATTGAAGAAAAAGCTAACTACGGCACCTATATTGTCATTGCCTGAAGGGAATGATGATTTTGTGATTTATTGTGATGCATCAAAGCAAGGTCTCGGTTGTGTATTAATGCAACGAACAAAGGTGATTGCTTATGCGTCTAGACAATTGAAGATTCACGAACAAAATTATATGGCGCATGATTTGGAATTAGGCGCGGTTGTTTTTGCATTAAAGACTTGGAGGCACTACTTATATGGGGTCAAAAGTATTATATATACCGACCACAAAAGTCTTCAACACATATTTAATCAAAAACAACTGAATATGAGGCAGCGTAGGTGGATTGAATTATTGAATGATTACGACTTTGAGATTCGTTACCACCCGGGGAAGGCAAATGTGGTAGCCGATGCCTTGAGCAGGAAGGACAGAGAACCCATTCGAGTAAAATCTATGAATATAATGATTCATAATAACATTACTACTCAAATAAAGGAGGCACAACAAGGAGTTTTAAAAGAGGGAAATTTAAAGGATGAAATACCCAAAGGATCGGAGAAGCATCTTAATATTCGGGAAGACGGAACCCGGTATAGGGCTGAAAGGATTTGGGTACCAAAATTTGGAGATATGAGAGAAATGGTACTTAGAGAAGCTCATAAAACCAGATACTCAATACATCCTGGAACGGGGAAGATGTACAAGGATCTCAAGAAACATTTTTGGTGGCCGGGTATGAAAGCCGATGTTGGTAAATACGTAGGAGAATGTTTGACGTGTTCTAAGGTCAAAGCTGAGCATCAGAAACCATCAGGTCTACTTCAACAACCCGAAATCCCGGAATGGAAATGGGAAAACATTACCATGGATTTCATCACTAAATTGCCAAGGACTGCAAGTGGTTTTGATACTATTTGGGTAATAGTTGATCGTCTCACCAAATCAGCACACTTCCTACCAATAAGAGAAGATGACAAGATGGAGAAGTTAGCACGACTGTATTTGAAGGAAGTCGTCTCCAGACATGGAATACCAATCTCTATTATCTCTGATAGGGATGGCAGATTTATTTCAAGATTCTGGCAGACATTACAGCAAGCATTAGAACTCGTCTAGACATGAGTACTACCTATCATCCACAAACTGATGGGCAGAGTGAAAGGACGATACAAATGCTTGAAGACATGCTACGAGCATGTGTTATTGATTTTGGAAACAGTTGGAATCGACATCTACCATTAGCAGAATTTTCCTACAACAACAGCTACCATTCAAGCATTGAGATGGCGCCGTTTGAAGCACTTTATGGTAGAAAGTGCAGGTCTCCGATTTTTTGGAGTGAAGTGGGGGATAGACAGATTACGGGTCCGGAGATTATACAAGAAACTACCGAGAAGATCATCCAAATTCAACAACGGTTGAAAACCGCCCAAAGTCGACAAAAGAGCTACGCTGACATTAAAAGAAAAGATATAGAATTTGAAATTGGAGAGATGGTCATGCTTAAAGTTGCACCTTGGAAAGGCGTTGTTCGATTTGGTAAACGAGGGAAATTAAATCCAAGGTATATTGGACCATTCAAGATTATTGATCGTGTCGGACCAGTAGCTTACCGACTTGAGTTACCTCAACAACTCGCGGCAGTACATAACACTTTCCACGTCTCGAATTTGAAGAAATGTTTTGCTAAAGAAAATCTCACTATTCCGTTAGATGAAATCCAAATCAACGAAAAACTTCAATTCATCGAAGAACCCGTCGAAATAATGGATCGTGAGGTTAAAAGACTTAAGCAAAACAAGATACCAATTGTTAAGGTTCGATGGAATGCTCGTAGAGGACCAGAGTTCACCTGGGAGCGTAAAGATCAGATGAAGAAGAAATACCCGCATCTATTTCCAGAAGATTCGTCAACACCTTCAACAGCTTAAAATTTCGGGACGAAATTTATTTAACGGGTAGGTACTGTAGTGACCCGAACTTTTCCATGTTTATATATATTAATTGAGATTGATATTTACATGATTAAATGTTTCCAACATGTTAAGCAATCAAACTTGTTAAGACTTGATTAATTGAAATATGTTTCATATAGACAATTGACCACCCAAGTTGACCGGCGATTCACGAACGTTAAAACTTGTAAAAACGACATGACGATATATGTATGGATATACATATGGTTAACATGAGATTATGATAATTAAGTATCTCCATAATTATATTAACAATGAGTTATATACATATAAACAAGACTACTAACTTAAGGATTTCGAAACGAGACATATATGTAACGATTATCATTGTAACGACATTTAAATGTATATATATCATATTAAGATATATTAATATATCATAATATCATGATAATATAATAATTTAACATCTCATTAGATATAATAAACAATGGGTTAACAACATTAATTGAGATCGTTAACTTAAAGGTTTCAAAACAACACTTACATGTAACGACTAACGATGACTTAACGACTCAGTTAAAATGTATATACATGTAGTGTATTTAGATGTATTAAAATACTTTTGGAAGACTTCAAGACATATATCAAAACACTCATACTTAACGAAAATGGTTACAGTTACTTTCCCATTCTTTTCTTTCATCAAGAATTCTAGTCGTATTCTTACCCGTATTATACACAGCTTCAAAACGTACTTACTATGGGTATATACCAATAGGAACTAGCATGGGATTCCACTCTTGATTATGTCATGTATGACTAATAAATTTTAACTTCTACCATGAGCTAGTCAACTAACTAGAACTCCTTTTAACCCCACTCACCACTCACCAATTACCACTCATCATTCACTCCATTTCACTTCCAATTCTCTTTCTAATTCTCTCTCAACACACACACACACTATTATGAACGTATTTTTCCAGTAGTTAATCATCATCTTCATCAAAAATCACTTCAAGAATCAAGCTATAATCATCATAGGAAGAACACTTCAAGAACACTTCAAAAATCCCTTCAAGTTTACTAATTTACTTCCAAGCTTTCTAATCCATTCCAAGTAATCATCTAAGATCAAGAAACCTTTGTTATATATAGTAGGTTATCTTTCTTATTCAAGGTAATATTCATATTCAAACTTTGATTCAATTTCTATAACTATAAACTATCTTAATTCGAGTAAAAATCTTACTTGAACTTGTTTTTGTGTCATGATCCTACTTCAAGAACTTTCAAGCCATCCAAGATCCTTTGAAGCTAGATAATTTCTTTTCACTTCCAGTAGGTTTACCTACTAAACTTGAGGTAGTAATGATGTTCATAACAACATTCGATTCATATATATAAAACTATCTTATTCGAAGGTTTAAACTCGTAATCACTAGAACATAGTTTAGTTAATTCTAAACTTGTTCGCAAACAAAAGTTAATCCTTCTAACTTGACTTTTAAAATTAAATAAACACATGTTCTATATCTATATGATATGCTAACTTAATGATTTAAAACCTGGAAACACAAAAAACACCGTAAAACCGGATTTACGCCGTCGTAGTAACACCGCGGGCTGTTTTGGGTTAGTTAATTAAAAACTATGATAAACTTTTATTTAAAAGTTGTTATTCTGAGAAAATGATTTTTATTATGAACATGAAACTATATCCAAAAATTATGGTTAAACTCAAAGTGGAAGTATGTTTTCTAAAATGGTCATCTAGACGTCGTTCTTTCGACTGAAATGACTACCTTTACAAAAACGACTTGTAACTTATTTTTCCGACTATAAACCTATACTTTTTCTGTTTAGATTCATAAAATAGAGTTCAATATGAAGCCATAGCAATTTGATTCACTCAAAACGGATTTAAAATGAAGAAGTTATGGGTAAAACAAGATTGAATAATTTTTCTCATTTTAGCTACGTGAAAATTGGTAACAAATCTATTCCAACCATAACTTAATCAACTTGTATTGTATATTATGTAATCTTGAGATACCATAGACACGTATACAATGTTTCGACCTATCATGTCGACACATCTATATATATTTCGGAACAACCATAGACACTCTATATGTGAATGTTGGAGTTAGCTATACAGGGTTGAGGTTGATTCCAAAATATGTATAGTTTGAGTTGTGATCAATACTGAGATACGTATACACTGGGTCGTGGATTGATTCAAGATAATATTTATCGATTTATTTCTGTATATCTAACTGTGGACAACTAGTTGTAGGTTACTAACGAGGACAGCTGACTTAATAAACTTAAAACATCAAAATATATTAAAAGTGTTGTAAATATATTTTGAACATACTTTGATATATATATGTATATATTCTTATAGGTTCGTGAATCAACCAGTGGCCAAGTCTTATTTCCCGACGAAGTAAAAATCTGTGAAAGTGAGTTATAGTCCCACTTTTAAAATCTAATATTTTTGGGATGAGAATACATGCAGGTTTTATAAATAATTTACAAAATAGACACAAGTACGTGAAACTACATTCTATGGTTGAATTATCGAAATCGAATATGCCCCTTTTTATTAAGTCTGGTAATCTAAGAATTAGGGAACAGACACCCTAATTGACGCAAATCCTAAAGATAGATCTATTGGGCCTAACAAACCCCATCCAAAGTACCGGATGCTTTAGTACTTCGAAATTTATATCATATCCGAAGGGTGTCCAGGAATGATGGGGATATTCTTATATATGCATCTTGTTAATGTCGGTTACCAGGTGTTCACCATATGAATGATTTTTATCTCTATGTATGGGATGTGTATTGAAATATGAAATCTTGTGGTCTATTGTTACGATTTGATATATATAGGTTAAACCTATAACTCACCAACATTTTTATTGACGTTTAAAGCATGTTTATTCTCAGGTGAATACTAAGAGCTTCCGCTGTTGCATACTAAAATAAGGACAAGATTTGGAGTCCATGTTTGTATGATATTGTGTAAAAAATGCATTCAAGAAACTGATTTCGATGTAACATATTTGTATTGTAAACCATTATGTAATGGTCGTGTGTAAACAGGATATTTTAGATTATCATTATTTGATAATGTACGTAAAGCTTTTTAAACCTTTATTTATCAAATAAAGGTTATGGTTTGTTTTAAAAATGAATACAGTCTTTGAAAAACGTCTCATATAGAGGTCAAAACCTCGCAACGAAATCAATTAATATGGAACGTTTTTAATCAATAAGAATGGGACATTTCACCTGGGCTACTGGAAAAGTTAATTTCCAGATTGTTCGGTTCGAGTAGACGACTTTTTGTTTAAGACTCATCTTAATCCGATTTACGGTTTAGAATTTATAGCCTTCCGAAAGTCACTACATCCTTTTAACGTTGTGCTGAAATTGCTGACCTACACGCACTTAAACTGTCGTCACGGTCAAACGAAGACGAGTTTGGATCTGAATTTTGGTCAGAAACTATTGAACTCACATACGGAGCCATAGCCACTGATTACGTGTCTTTTCGATTTACGTAGAGGTCGTAGCAGCTGATCGAAGTCAGCCTTTGCTTCTGTCTCTATTCTTGAATGAAACTTACTTTACCCTTTTTGACTTATGATGAATGATGATGATACTTAAGACCTAATTTACATACTTTTAAACCTTTGGGATGATTTACTGACTTAATAACTTTTGACTTAGGTTGAGGACTTTTCGGACCAACCACTTGCTTACTTTTCCCGAATCAACTTAACTACTTTTCACTGTGAGTTATAGCATCCCTTTTTACTTTAACTATTTTGGGACTGAGAATACATGCACATTTTTACATTTTACATACTAGGCACGAGTACTTAAACTTTATATATGTGTGGGTTATACAACGGCATAAACTTTCCCCTTAGCTCGGTAACGTTTAGTCATTGGTCTTTGAACAGGTGAATGCGAATCTTAAATATGGATCCATAGGGTTTGACATCCCCACTCAGGCTAGTAGCACTAGCATTTAACGGGTGTTTAATACTTCATAAACTTACGCACTCGCCAAGTGTACTTTTAGGGGGTGTTATTTACGTTAAGTTAGTTACCAAGTGCCCACGGTTACACATATACTTTATCATACTGATTTGAATTGCTGATTTAAACTGCTGGTTGAAGCACTGAAATCTTGTGGACTACATTACATTACTGATTACAAACAAACTATAGCTCACCAACATTCGTGTTGACTTTTTAAGCATGTATTTCTTAGGTGCTTAGACGTTGTTGCTTCCGCTGTTAGACTTGCTGTCTTGGTGTTACAGACTTGCTGTGTTAGACTACCGCTGCATTACTTAGAGATGTCTCAATCATGGAACTTTTATTTTGCATTCGTAACTTACGTTATTTTCAAACAATGGCTTTGTAACGACCTTTGGGTCACGTACTTATGTTTATGCTTCTATTCATAGGAAGCATGTTATCTTTTGTAAAACGCTATATTTTCATGAATACAAAAACTGGTTTTCAAGCAACATATAGTGTTTGACCTTATAATGATCCTGTTGTTGATGATCCGTACACGATGGTTTTGTACGAGGCGTCACATTTGGTATCAGAGCATTGGTTGTAGGAAATTAGGTTGCATTAGTTAGTCTAGACCGGACCGAGTAGGATTCACTAATAGGACTAATCTACAACTTGCTAGTTTACTTGTTTCTGCGAAACCTACTGCATGCTACTGTGTTATATTACTGCATGTTACTGCTTACTACTACTACATGCCACTACCTACTTCTACTACTGTATGAACTTGTTGCATGCTACCGTTACCTTTTACTGCTATGTAAACTTGATGTATGCTTCTGCTTATTCTCGCTACTGCATGCTACTATCTGCTTTTAGCATGCTACCTCAGTATGATACTGTCACTATTGCCATGCTACGTACTGCTGTAGACGATCTAGGCTGCTGTAGTTACTATGCCTGACTACGTGCTTGCTACATGTCTGCTATTCGCTGTACCGACTTGGAGAATTTATCTTTTCTAGTTCAGATGTTTTTCTGAACCCTTTCCCACTCGTCTAACCCTAAGGACTAGTATTGTAATCAATTTGTTACTACCGTTCCACCGTTCCAGAGATCGAAACATTACTTCACGCAATTTACGAAGAGTACCCCTCGGATTACACGCCCACTAAGGTTGATCCTCAGAGGAGGAGATATTGGAGGACTTGTCGGAGTAACCACACCCCGAGCTCACCCTAATTAGCCATGTACATCATATGAACATTAGAAGGATGTTCAGTTTTCGTAAGTTGACTTATATCCAGTACGCATTCATTACCATCACTTATCTCTTTCATTCTTCACCACTACTCGATGACCTAACGACACTTCCGTACTTAGGCCTTGGAGAAGTCGGGAAGGCATCTCCTTTCACAAGCTCATAGTGCCTTTTGCTGATGCTCAGCCATACCCAAAGACTTGGGAGTCGCCTCAAGACATATCGTATTACTACTTGTTACACGTACGGCTCAACACGAGACCCAGATTGAATTTCTAGAAAGGAACCTAACGACATTACCTGAACCCGAACATTTTGAAGAAATTTTAGACATTTAGGCATTGATACATGACCTACGGAACCTACGCGCCCGCACCAAGAAATCGTGAGATTAATTATGTAGATTCTGTTTTGAGATAGCATAGATAATGCACCGTTAGGTGGAATTGAGTAGAACTGGAAGTGATCACGTTACATTGACCATATGGAATGATATTAGAATGAACGTAAGATTTAGTACAATATAATGACGCCAGGCCAGCGTGATTATATTGAGGTAAATCATGCAGAAGTTCCAATGTTACTACATGAGGAATATGAGGTGATCCAGGGAAAATTTTGGCAGGGATCACTTAAGTATACGCATTATGGTCTGTTAGAGGTAGGAAAACTTTGGACTTACTTGCGGTAGAGCAATCGTTATTTCAGCTATGGAGACTTGCATAAATCCTGATTTTAGTTAGGGTACATTTCGTCACAATGTTTTATTGTCCCGAAGTTATTTAATACTAGAACGATAGAAACCTTATATCTAAGAACCTTAGTGTTATGACTAATAAGCCATTAACAACCATAAGGTTTAAGTATTCTATAGGACACGCAAATGGTAAGCTGGCAAAGATAGAGGAATGATTTAAGATAGTACCTTAAACTTAACAGGTGGGTCATTGGGAGATGACCTCATGTCAATAAAACTTGGAAGTTCTAAAGTAATAGTTGGAAAGGATTAGTTATTTACGCACAAGCAGATGTTATTTGAGAAGATTGATAGAATTTTTCACGGTAGTATAATAAGATTTGATTGGAATGAACCTTAAGAATTACCTAACACCCATCAAGTTAGGAAGCTTTAATGACATAGTTGGAATGAACTGGCTTTCAAGGATGAAAGCGAAAATTATTTATAGTGAGAAGATTATTCGTATACCTCGCGATGATGGTGAGCCAAAAGCCATCCGGGTCACTTCAACAACCCTATATCCCATAATGGAAATGGGAAGAAATAACAATGGATTTCATCACGAAGCTACCGAAAACGGTAGGCGGTTAGAACATTATCTGGGTTAATATTGACCATCTCACCAAATCTGCTCACTTTCTAGCCATGAGAGAAACTGATACAATGGACAAACTTACACAACGATACATAAAGGAAATTGTATCCCATCAATTCAGCGATTCAGATTATATATTAAAGACTACCCAAGAATCTTATTTGATACTTATTCTTACGCGACTCTGAATCCTAACTTATTCCGAGAGATTTCTCAATCGATAATAATCACATCATCACCCTTCTTACTTCGATATTAGTCATAACAGTTCGAAATTTCCAAAATCAATGGGTAGTTAATTCACATCCTCATACTCTCCCATTCGTATGTCATTTATAAGCAACAGCTTTACACTTAAGCATTTTTGGGTCGAAGAACTTATGCATTACTAATAGTCAGCAACCACATTTAAATTCAACAGTTTTCATTACCTCGTGACATTTTTGCTCAAACATCACCCGAAATTTTCAAAAATCTTTTACTCGATCCTCATCAATCTTTTTCCAACTTGTAACCTCCGAAATATGAAAATTTTTGTTTGCCAAAATTCTTCACACACTATTTTACTGTGCGATCCTCTCAAAGTTTTATAAAAATAAATTTATTTTATTGCCATTCGTACAAATTCTAGAAATCACATATGTTATATATGATAAAGTAAATAATTACTTATTTTTGACTAGTGCATATGAGATTTTACTTTCACTTTTACAAACCAATTCTTTTATTCAAAGGATATTTTATTTAGAATAGTCCATGTTGTACATAACTCTAGTTTACAAAGCTTTTCGTTTCTTTCCTTACATCGTCACCTTAAACAATTTCTCTAAAATTTTCGTTGCTTGTTATATAAAAATTTTTGTTGCTTATTCATATCCAAGTCATCATGAAGACTTGGCAACTGTCAAAAACCGAGAGATTCATGTGTGAGTGTGTATGTGTTGAAGGCACTTACTGCCACGTCATGCAGAGCCTTCGGGCATCCACAAACACTTAAACCATTCAAAATTATTGCGTTACCCCAAGGACCTTATTTGCCACACATGTCGGAGCGATGCTCTTCCTTACGTAACTCTAAGTCCTGACTTATTCCAAGGGATTCTCATTTAGTGATATCAACACCATCAGTACTCCAACTTTAATATTAGTCATAACCTATTTGGCATTTTGTAAAGTCAATAAGCGATTAACTTCTCGTCCTCATGCTCTATCCTACATACCTTTCTTTTTAGCAACGGCTTCGCACGTGAATAATTTTGGCCCAAGGACTTATGTCCTGATGATTATCAAAACTACATTTAATTCATTAGTTTTCATTACCTAGTAACTTGTCACCCGATGATTCAAAGATTTTCCACTCAATCTTTTTCAAATCGCGACCTCTGAAATACGAAAAGCTATGTTTATCAAAAAAAAAAATTCACGTTGATTATACGTGCAGTCCTCACGAGATTTATGGACGAATGAAAGTAATAAAATTTTTCTGCCACTTATGCGATTTATAAAATCATATATGTATGCATATAATTAAGTTAATAAATTTACCCTTACTTATTTTGGTTAGTACATACTAAACTATATCTTCAAATTATTTAAAAATCGCTCCCTTATCGAGTTATTTAACTTAAGTCAAATAGTTTGTGCAAAATGGTACACGTTGTACCTACTTCTAAATTTACTAGGAACTTCGTTCCGTTCATGTTGTCGCATCAAACGTTTAAAGGTTTTTCAAAACTTCATGGTTGATTTTATTAAAGGTTTTCGTACTAGACTACACCATGTATGGATCACACTTCTCCTCGCCCTCTGTTAGAGATGAAGCTTACTATTTAGATCTTTGTTAAAAACTCTTGAGCCACTTTGGATGGCAGTTTTATAAAATTTGTTAGAAAATCTTTGCACCCATAAAATGTTCCTTTTAAGGTTAAACATGGCAAAAACACAGGCCGATAAATCCATCTTTTGAGGTATACCTAGTGGTCACCCTATCGTAGGAAAGGCACTAGACGGGTTTCTACTCTCAATGTTTCACGGTTAATCGCAACACCCTCGTAACCACCATCTCTATGAAACAGTATGTTGAGATACAAGAATCATTTTTGGAGATTCTTTTCACTCAGAGTAAACCGTTCCTTAGGATCAAGAGTTCACTCTCGTTCAAAGATCACACCCTTCGTGCGATTATCTTTCGGAAATGTAATGTAAGATGCTTTGAGAATCTATGAATCTTGTTATCCTCTTGAAAGGGGACTGCTTAAAACATCTACGATACTGATGTGGTTACTTTACATATTCCTTCCTTCATTGGTTGCAATTATCTGTTGTCCTAGTTAATGTTAACCCTAACTTCAACATGTAAATGAAAGGATGAAGTTACATTACGGAACTGTGCATTCATTTCATCCAAGGATAAGTTCACCTGCAGTATGGTAAACTGGGTGATATCCTTCATTTTTCGTTAAGACCGTCCTGAAGACGCTATAAATGATTACGGCTTGCACTGCATATAAGTCCGATTAGTCACTTCCAGCTAAAATTTCAACTCAATTATTCAAATGAAACGTTCTTAAATATCGAGTTCTTTATGCCTATGACCTCCTTCCGAAATCAAGGGATTAGTACAATCCGTGGGTAACACTATCCAGACATTAAATCGTATGGTTGTGATCACCATGTTTTCCATTCTACCTGTCAGCTTTGTATTGTGACATAAGCGCTCAATGTTTTAGATGAGTTTAGGAACATTCATGATGCATTTCACGCATCCAGCTTACTGAAGATGCCTGTAATACTGAAAAACACCATCTTTCCTTTTTGCGGATACATATTCAGATGACATACTCATGTTAATCAGAAACGAAATCAATTTGTTGATCTCTTAGGACAAGAGACTTAATTAATGGCATATACCTATTCTTATTTTCATACGCCGAAGTACCTTTCAAGGTAAATAACTCACTTCTGAGCCCACGAGTCTCACGGAACTTTGATACGCTCCTTCTTATTCAAATATGGTACCATTGTTGGTCACTCCTCAAAATTTCGGGATGAAATTTTCTTTAACATGAGGGTAATGTAACGACCCGACTTTTTCAACTTGCTTTTGTGCTATGTGCTTTCACGAAACTGCGTATTTGTGCGTACTGAGCTAGCTTATGCTCTGGGATCTTTAATCATGATTAATTACTTTCGTTAATATCTTACAACGTGCTATTAAGTGTGTAATCACTTAACTTGATCCTCGAATGCTTTTACGACCGTTGGTGTCACTTATCGTATTAAACGAGATACGTACTTGGTACACGTTAAACTTTTGTCGTAATTGGAATATTATGACTGCGTAAAATTGATTGTTATTTATTATAACAATTACTTGGCTTAAGGGTTTATTTAATTAAACTTAGTGTTTACTAATGCTTACTAGTTACCTTAATGGACTTAACACCGTAATTGACTTTTCATGGCCCGACTTGTCTTTGTGACACACGTGCTTTTCACGAATAATATTTTGAATATTATTTACGTTCATGATTAATTATTATTAATCATTTTTAATTAACTAATGCAAGTAGTTAATTACTTGGGCCTTATTTATTTAATTGTTACATACTTGGACTTGGGCCTTTATTATTGGATATGGACTTGGAAGCCCACCCTACTTTCTTAATGGACTAGTTAGCGCATCATTAAGCTAGTGAATTATTAAGGCTTAAACTTAGATTAATTAAGTTAATGAGGAGACAAAGTTGTCACAAGCATGCTAGCAACTCTTTCCCATACATTTAACTTTAATCCATTCAAAGCTTTCACCATTCTCCCACACTTAAAAGTAGCATTTGACCTTTCCCCTTTGAGCCACCAAAAGTGACGGTTTTGAAGCAATGAGGGAGGAGTTCAAATTTATTTTTTTGTTACTTATTTACAAGTATCATTTCATTTTCCACACACACATACTTGCACTACTCTTTTCTCTCATCTTTTTCTCTCAAACTTGTAAGTAACAAGACTTTATTTTCTTTCTTTTTTCTTCCTTAAAACCAAAATCAAGCATCATCATTTCATTAGTTTGTTGTTTGTTTGTTGTTAAAGATCAAGTTCTCTAGCTTGCATCTACATGTAATCTTGTTCTTCCATCTTTGTTTGATGAAGAACCAAGAACAAGGATCTAAGTTTCTATAACTTATGGTTCTACACTTAAATGTTTTAAAGATCTAAAACTCATAAGCCTTGAGAGCTTACTTGTGTTCATGTTTTGTAGACTTAAAGTTTGTTTTCTTAAGATCCAAGCTTGACTTGAATCTTCTTAAGTATGAAACAAACATGAACATAATACTTGTAACTTTAGTTTATTTCTTTCTTTTGTAAGTATTTTAATTATTAATTTGGTCAAGTATTACTAGTTAAACTTGATCTCATATTTCTTGAAACTAAAGTTAAACTTTGTAAGTTCAAGAACATGGAAGTATAACTTTCTAGTTATAACTTCATACACTTATGTTGGATCTAAGTTTCTATAACTTATGGTCTTCCAATTTGTTTAAAACAAGAGCTTATGAGCTTATATACATTTTACAAGATAAAAATCTAAGTTTCATAACTTATGGTTTCATTAAAGTGAAGATCCAAGTTCTATAACTTAGGATTTAACTTAAGAACACTAGATCTAGACTTTATAGTCTAGGATCTTTAAGATCTAGCTAAGATCTAAGTTCTACAACTTAAGATCTTGTTTATTTAGTTTACTTTCAAGTTTATAGTTTAAAATTATTATTAGAACTCTTGTATGTGTCGGATCTAAGATCTTGATGTAACTTTGGTTCATCAAACCTACTTACAACACTAAAATGAGTTGTGCTACTTATCTTAGACATGCAATAGTGTTATGATGGTCAAAACTTGGTTAATATGATGCAAAAACATCAACGAGTTGTACACTTGAAGCTACAAGCATCAAGGATGAGAACCATGATGAGCATCAAACACCAAGAACCCACAGGAACACCTTACTTACTGTTTTCTGGAACTGATCAATAACCTGGGCTACTGGAAAAGTTAATTTCCAGATTGTTCGGTTCGAGTAGATGACTTTTTGTTTAAGACTCATCTTAATCCGATTTACGGTTTAGAATTTATAGCCTTCCGAAAGTCACTACACCCTTTTAACGTTGTGCTGAAATTTCTGACCTACTCGCACTTAAACCGTCGCCATGGTCAAATGAAGACGAGTTTGGATCTGAATTTTGGTCAGAAACTAGTGAACTCACATACGGAACCATAGCCAATGATTACGTGTCTTTTAGATTTATGTAGAGGTCGTAGCAGCTGATCAAAATCAGCCTTTGCTTCGATCTCTATTCTTGAATGAAACTTACTTTACCCTTTTTGACTTATGATGAATGATGATGATACTTAAGACTTAATTTACATACTTTTAAACCTTTGGGATGATTTACTGACTTAATAACTTTTGACTTAGGTTGAGGACTTTTCGGACCAACCACTTGCTTACTTTTCCCGAATCAACTTAACTACTTTTCACTGTGAGTTATAGCATCACTTTTTACTTTAACTATTTTGGGACTGAGAATACATGCGTATTTTTATGTTTTACATACTAGGCACGAGTACTTAAACTTTATATATGTGTGGGTTATACAACGGCATAAACTTTCCCCTTAGCTCGGTAACGTTTAGTCATTGGTCTTTGAACCGGTGAACGCGAATCTTAGATATGGATCCATAGGGTTTGACATCCCCACTCGGGCTAGTAGCGCTAGCATTTAACGGGTGTTTAATTCTTAGTAAACTTACGCACTCGCCAAGTGTACTTATAGGGGGTGTTATTTACGTTAAGTTAGTTACCAAGTGCCCACGGTTATACATATACTTTATCATACTGATTTGAATTGCTGATTTAAACTGTTGGTTGAAGCACTGAAATCTCGTGGCCTACATTACATTACTGATTATAAACAAACTATAGCTCACCAACATTCGTGTTGACTTTTTAAGCATGTATTTCTCAGGTGCTTAGACGTTGTTGCTTCCGCTGTTAGACTTGCTGTCTTGGTGTTACAGACTTGCTGTGTTAGACTTCCGCTGCATTACTTAGAGATGTCTCAATCATGGAACTTTTATTTTGCATTCGTAACTTACGTTATTTTCAAACAATGGCTTTGTAACGACCTTTGGGTCACGTACTTATGTTTATGCTTCTATTTATAGGAAGCACGTTATCTTTTGTAAAATGCTATATTTTCATGAATGCAAAAACTGGTTTTCAAACAGCATATAGTGTTTGACCTTGTAATGATCCTGTTATTGATGATCCGTACACGATGGTTTTGTACGGGGCGTCACATTTACTCTTTACATTTTTGGGCTGAGAATACATGCGCTGTTTTTATAAATGCTTTACGAAATAGAGACAAGTGATTAAAAATGATATTCTGCGGATTGATGTGCTAGGTAATTTAGTTACCTGTTATAAGAGCATGTAAGTGCGAATCCTAAAGATAGATCTATCGGGCTTAACACCCCCATCCTGTAGGCTGCACTAGACATAAGAGCTAGTGGGCGGATGTTTAGTACTTCGAGAATTATTTATGCACTTGCGAGTGTACGTATCCATCTTTGCGAAGATGACTTATTATATTATTGTTAAGGTTGGTTACTGAGGCCTCAACATAAGCAGAACGGTTTTATACACTTGCGAGTGTACATATATTTATAAACGGAAATCTTGTGGTCTATTAAAATATTGAAATGATTGTTAATGATAAACTTATGAACTCACCAACCTTTTGGTTGACACTTTTAAGCATGTTTATTCTCAGGTATGAAAGAAACCTTCCGCTGTGCACTTGCTCATTTTAAAGATATTACATGGAGTTGTACATGGCATATTTAGGTCAGTACCTCACGATGGGACCAGATGTTGAAGACTTTGTCCAGGTGGATTAGGAAGGGTCGTTACATGTGGTATCAGAGCAGTGGTCTTAGCGAACCAGGTCTTGCATTAGTGTGTCTAACTGATAGTCGTTAGGGTGCATTAGTGAGTCTGGACTTCGACCTTAGCTGCATATTATAAGTATTGTTTATCATTCCTAGTGGAAAATTACCTGCTTATCAATCCTAAGTCTAGACACGACTTCCTGCACTTATTGTATAGATAGTTTATAGATAAATTTATATCCTAGCATATCTGTTATTGTAAACTTTGCCTGACAGTTTCCGAAAGTTCCTCCGTAATCTACGGGATCTTCTATATTATATATAGGTATTCTATGTAATTAGAATATCATCCGATATCCGAAAATCATTTTATATCAATAATCCTCTATCCAACCGTACAAGATGGAACTCGCAACTAGTTCAAGTTCCTCGGATTCTGACAGTTATTTCGATATAAATTCCCACTTCAGCCCCGAAAGCAGCGTAACCGGAATGGATCAACCACTTAGCCGTCACCTATTTTGGATCAAATGGAGATGGGTTCGTAGTCGACTTAATCAATGGAGACAAGAAGAAGGCGATCCTTTCCACCCACCACCCTTCAATCTTGGCGAAGAACCTGAAGCACTTACAGGCAAACCAGTTCGAAACACCATTTTTAGTCTCATCTCTAGGATAGCTCGTCACGATTATCTTCTATCTAAAATTCTAAACCTTATTCATCCGCTCGTTCCGACCGACAATCATCCGGGAATAATAGTAGAAATTAACGAACTTCGCGCCCGAGTAATCAATTCGGAGAATATGGTGCAAAACTTAACAGCTTCAGTAATATCACCGGCACCCACAGTACCATCAATAACAGCACCAGTACCATCAACAATCCATGCCTCAACATCTCATTCTGTACCTCGAGTATAATCATCATTCTACGTACCGTTCTACATCAATTGTCTTCGTTCTTCATGACGATTATGTAATCTCTCATGTTTTAGAGATTATATATTCTTGTTCTAACGGTAAATCAAATGAGTCTAATATCATATTGACTCATTAAATCCATAATTACATCTGAATAAAATATATATGTATATATGTTTTCATAAAGGCTGTAATTAAAAATTCTTTCGTACAAACTGTTAATGGTGAAAATATTTTAACGGGTAGGTAATACCCGAAGAATATTTAGATTTCACATTAATAAGTTACCCTGTACATCCTTCGAATCTGATTCAACAGTCATTTACTATCCTACTTACATCCACAGATATACGAATCCGTTCACCACAGAATAACCATTTTCATTCAATTTCATATTTGGATTGTGACTTACCAGCAATCCAACAAGTGGCATAATGAAGAAAACATTGGACAAAATAAAATTTGTTAGAAACAAACAAATTAACTACGAGAAATTTTGTTAATAATCCATGCTAACTATTCCTAGCTAACTGATTACATTTTATTTATCGCAATTTAATTATCGCAATTTATATTCTCGCAATTTTATTTATCATCATTTAATTTCTGTTATTTATTTTACGCACTTTAAATATCGGGACACGTATACAAGGTTTTGACATATCATATCGACGCATCTATATATATTATTTGGAATAACCATAAACAATATATATGCTGTAATGCACGAGTTCGCTATACAGGGTTGAGGTTGATTCTACAATAATATATATACTTTGAGTTGTGATCGAGTCTGAGACATGTACACGGGTCACGATACGTATTAATTAATTCGAATATTATATATTAAGCTATATATGAATTATTGGACTGTTAACTGTGGACTATCAACTGTGGACTACTAACATTGGACAATTAAAATGAATTAAAATACTGATTATAACATATGAAACTAAACAATTCTTCAAGTTTGCCACTTGATTTCATCTTAAACATCCTTTGTATCTTGACGATCACAATCAGCGTTTAATCATCTAAAAACTTTCGATATTCTTGAAAACCCTCGGTTTGATAACCGATGATCCAGATCCGTTAACTTTGAAAATGCTGACGAAAGTGTAGTGACCCGAACTTTTCCATGTTTATATATCTTAATTGAGATTGATATTTACATGACTAAATGTTTCCAACGTGTTAAGCAATCAAACTTGTTAAGACTTGATTAAATGAAATAAGTTTCATATAGACAATTGATCACCCAAGTTGACCGGCGATTCACGAACGTTACAAATTTGTAAAAACTACATGTTGTGGTATATATAGACATATATATATATATATGGTTGACATGAGATTATAATGAGTAAGTATCTCACTAAGTATATTAACAATGTGTGATATACATAAGAAATGAGATTACTAAGTTAAGAAACTCGAAATGATATATATAACGATTATCGTTATGATAACGTCTACTAAATACATATGTATCATATTAAGATATTGATACACTATATTTAACATGATAAAATGATATTTAAATATATCATTAAGTGTGTTAACAATGAACTACATATGTAAAAACAAGACTACTAACTCAAGAATTACGAAACGAGACTTATATGTAACGATTATCGTTGTAACGATATTTTAATGTATATATCATATTAAGAGATATTCATACATCATAATATCATGATAACATAATAATTTAACATCTCATTTGATATAATAAACATTGGGTTAACAACATTAATTGAGATCGTTAACTTAAAGGTTTCAAAACAACACTTACATGTAACAACTAACGAAGACTTAACGACTCCATTAGAATGTATATACATGTTATGTTTTGATATGTATTCTTACACTTTTGAAAGACTTCAAGACACATATCAAAGTACTTCTACTTACCAAAAATTCTTACAATTACATCCTCATTCAGTTTCATCAACAATTCTACTCGTATGCACCCGTATTCGTACTCGTACAGTACAAAGCTTTTAGATGTATGTACTATTGGTATATACACTCCAATGATTAGCTCTTAGCAGCCCATGTGAGTCACCTAACACATGTGAAACCATCATTTGGAAACTAGCATGAAATATCTCATAAAATTACAAAAATATTAGTAATCATTCATGACTTATTTACATGAAAACAAAATTACATATCCTTTATATCTAATCCATATACCAACGACCAAAAACACCTACAAACACTTTCATTCTTCAATTTTCTTCATCTAATTGATCTCTCTCAAGTTCTATCTTCAAGTTCTAAGTTTTCTTCATAAATTCCATAAGTATAGTTTCATAAAAATCAAGAATACTTCCAAGTTTGCAAGTCTACTTCCAAGCTTTCTAATCCATTACAAGTAATCATCTAAGATCAAGGAACCTTTGTTATTTATATTAGGTTATCTTTCTAATTCAAGGTAATATTCATATTCAAACTTTGATTCAATTTCTACAACTATAACATTCTTATTTCGAGTGAAAATCTTACTTGAACTGTTTTCGTGTCATGATTCTGCTTCAAGAACTTTCAAGCCATCCAAGGATCCTTTGAAGCTAGATCCATTTTTCTCATTTCCAGTAGTTTTATCCAAAAAACTTGAGGTAGTAATGATGTTCATAACATCATTCGATTCATACATATAAAGCTATCTTATTCGAAGGTTTAAACTTGTAATCACTAGAACATAGTTTAGTTAATTCTAAACTTGTTCGCAAATAAAAGTTAATCCTTCTAACTTGACTTTTAAAATCAACTAAACACATGTTCTATATCTATATGATATGCTAACTTAATGATTTAAAACCTGGAAACACGATGAACACCATAAAATCGGATATACGCCGTCGTAATGAAACAGGGGGCTGTTTTGGTTTGGATAATTAAAAACTATGATAAACTTTGATTTAAAAGTTGTTCTTCTGGAAAATGATTTTTCATATGAACATGAAACTATATCTGATAATGCTAAAAACGAACATATATTTCATAGCATTATTCCTCAAGAAAGACAAGCTTTTAGTTGCAATTGTTCTATTTAAAAGTGATATTCGTTTAAATAATAAAAGGTGAAGACAAAAGACAGATTCGACGAATTGAAGACGCAAACGACCAAAAAGCTCAAAAGTAAAAAATACAATCAAAGAGGTTCCAATTATTGATAAGAAACGTCTCGAAATTACAAGAGTACAAGATTCAAAACGCAAAGTACAAGATATTAAATTGTACGCAAGGACGTTCGAAAATCCGGAACCGGGACCAGAGTCAACTCTCAACGCTCGACGCAACGGACTAAAAATTACAAGTTAACTATGTATATAAATATAATATAATATATAATTAATTATATAAATTATATATATATTATATTTATATAATAAACCGTCGGTAAACAAAGAGCCAAAATGGAGTGAGCTGTAATTACAAACTCCGCGACTCGCGGAGTTTGAAGAGCAAAAAGGGCGCGAGTCGCGGAGCTCACCTGGACTCAATTCCCTATAAAAGTAAACGCAGTTTGATCGCAAAAACCATCCAAATTCAATCTCTCTCTATATATGTATACGTAAATATATTTATATTTATATTTTAATTTTAATTTTAATTATAATTCTAATAATAAGGGTATGTTAGCGAATGTTGTAAGGGTGTAAGTCGAAATTCTGTCCGTGTAACGCTACGCTATTTTTAATCATTGTAAGTTATGTTCAACCTTTTTACATTAATGTCTCGTAGCTAAGTTATTATTATGCTTATTTAATCCGAAGTAATCATGATGTTAGGCTAATTACTAAAATTGGGTAATTGGGCTTTGTACCATAATTGGAGTTTAGACAAAAGAACGACACTTGTGGAAATTAGACTATGGGCTATTAATGGGCTTTATATTTGTTTAACTAAATGATAGTTTGTTAATGTTAATATAAAGATTTGCAATTGGGCGTCCCTATAAATTACCATATACACTCGATCGGACACGATGGGCGGGGTATTTATATGTACGAATAATCGTTCATTTAACCGGACACGGGAATGGATTAATAGCCACTAGAATAATTAAAACAGGGGTGAAATTATGTACAAGGACACTTGGTATAATTGATAACAAAATATTAAAACCTTGGGTTACACTCAGTCGACATCCTGGTGTAATTATTAAACAAAGTATTAAAATCTTGTTACAGTTTAAGTCCCCAATTAGTTGGAATATTTAACTTCGGGTATAAGAATAATTTGACGAGGACACTCGCACTTTATATTTATGACTGATGGACTGTTATGGACAAAAACCAGACGGACATATTAAATAATCCAGGACAAAGGACAATTAACCCATGGGCATAAAACTAAAATCAACACGTCAAACATCATGATTATGGAAGTTTAAATAAGCATAATTCTTTTATTTCATATTTAATTTCCTTTATTTTATATTTAATTACACTTTTAATTATAGCACTTTTATTTATTGTTATTGTATTTAATTGTACTTTTAATTATCGTACTTTTTAATTATCGCAAGTTTATTTTATCGCACTTTTATTATTCGTAATTTCATTATCGTTATTTACTTTACGCTTTAAATTAAGTCTTTTATTTAATATTTTACATTTGGTTTTAACTGCGACTAAAGTTTTAAAATCGACAAACCGGTCATTAAACGGTAAAAACCCCCCTTTATAATAATAATATTACTTATATATATATTTGTATTTTTATAAATTTAAACTAATATAGCGTTAAGCTTTGTGAAAAAGATTCCCTGTGGAACGAACCAGACTTACTAAAAACTACACTACTCTACGATTAGGTACACTGCCTATAAGTGTTGTAGCAAGGTTTAAGTATATCCATTCAATAAATAAATAAATATCTTGTGTAAAATTGTATCGTATTTAATAGTATTTCTTGCTAAAATTTAATAGTATTTTATACCCCTTAGCTTTGACATCAAGTTATTTTTGGCGCTGCTGCCGGGGAATCTTAAACGCCGAAAGCGCAACGCTAAATATAATAAAAAAAAGATTTTTATTTTTAGTTTACTTTTATTAAAATTCACTTTTGTAAAAATACGTTTTTATTATTCGAAAATATAAAAAGATAACAAAAATTTATATATATTTTTTTAAGATTTTGTCAAATATTTAAGTTTTATAAAGTTTCTTTATTTTTATTTTATAAAAATATAAGTTTTATTTAAATATTTTTATTTAAAAAAAAATTAATATATATATATAAATCTATTTTTAAGATATTTTTAAAATTATAAAGTAGTTTTATTTTTATTTTAGTTTTTAAATATAAGTTTTTATTATATAAATATTTTAGATTTTAAAACAGAAAACAGAAAAAATATAAAAAAAAAAATCGCGTCGAATTTTAAACTGTACCTGAGTTGAAAATTGGAACCCCGCGACTCGCGGAGTTTGCAGCCTCGAATACCGCGACTCGCGGTGCAGCCCTGACACCCGTGACTGAAACCCTAATTCGCATTAAATACGGAGTAATTATTAATTATTATTATTATTAACCCTAATTACTTATTATTATTATAATTAGTTTTACTTTTTATTTAATTTATATTTTAGTTAAATTAGTTTAATTAAATTATAAAATTAATAGTTTTATAAAATAAATAATATAAAAATAATATTTTTATAAAAATTGTAATTTTTACAACTTTTTGTATATTTTTATATTTTGTCCCTTTTTAATTGTTTTAGCGTAATATTTGTATTTTTCGCTAGTTTTTAGTTTTAAACTTAGTTTTTGCCATAGTTATTTTTACTTCTAGATTTTTAGGCTTTGCCGTAGAATTCCTTAAGTGCTTTTTCTTTAGACTAAGATTTAAGTGCTTCAGAATTTTGCGACGCCTTTTTAAGTTTTAGTTTCTTTTTAAGTTATTGCCATTTGGGATATAGTTTTTCTTGTAAGCTTTAATATTTTTAGACACCTTTTACCTATGTATCAATTATCATTCCAATTAGTAATCTCAATTTGCGATTATAATTTTAAGTTAGTGATAGTAATAAGGTTGGGTTAGTCGAGTGTTTTTAAGTTCTATAAGTCATTTCTTTTTATTTCTTATTTTTCGACGCCTTTTATTTTTTCGATCTTTTCTTTTTCGACCTTTTTCCGACGCGCTCTTTTTCTTTCTTATTTCTCGCTATTCTAGTTTTTAGGACATAGTTTTTTATTCTACTTCTTATCTAAATTTCTTAAAATTACGAAAATTTATTTTAAGTGGTTAAATTGACAGACATCAAAATTTTCTGGTTCGTAGTAATAGTTGGATTTGTACGTGGACCGGGTTATTGGAGCCAAACAGTCCTCAATTATATTGAGACCAAATGAATCCTGCCCCTCTGCTGCATCTTTTGGCTATTCGAAACGTGGGCAAAATCAGAAAAGTCTATTAATTGGATAACTTATATAATTTTTCTTTCCTTTTTAAAAACTAATAGGATATTCAGTGAATGCACCGAGCAAGACGTTCACCACCTGTAACTAGATCAAGACATTTAGCAAATATTACCGCCGTTGATTTTTCTTTAGAATCGTCATCCAGTCGACCAAGTACTCCAGTTCAAATTTCCGATAATCCATTTTTTGAACCCGACCTCACAATTGAGAATCCGGAGAATATTCAGGTGCAATTCATAGATCCTGAACCATTAAACTTTCCTCCGGAACCACCAATCATTCAAACAGAGATTGTTGAGGAACGAACCATTAAATCAGAATCCTCTAGTGATTCCGATTCAACAAATTCAATTATGGAGAATCCGGAACCTTTAAGTATGGAAGACCGAATGAGAGCTAAACGCACTGGCCAAGGTCACACAATCACTCATCCTGACATTAATGCGCCAGATTATGAAATCAAAGGACAAATTCTACACATGGTGACTAATCAATGCCAATTTAGTGGTGCGCCAAAGGAAGATCCAAATGAACATCTTCGTACCTTTAATAGGATCTGCACTCTATTTAAAATAAGAGAAGTTGAGGATGGACAGATATATCTCATGTTATTTCCCTGGACTTTAAAGGGAGAAGCCAAAGATTGGTTGGAATAGTTACCTGAAGGGGCGATTGATACATGGGACGTTTTAGTTGAAAAATTTCTTAAACAATTCTTTCCGGCATCTAAAGCCGTAAGACTTCAAGGAGAAATTGTTACGTTCACACAGAAACTGAATGAAACTCTATATGAGGCGTGGACAAGATTTGGAAAGTTATTAAGAGGATGTCCGCAACATGGTTTAGACACCTGTCAAATAGTACAAATATTCTACCAAGGATGCGACATCACTACAAGGAAAGACATAGATATAGCAGCTGGTGGTTCCATTATGAAGAAAACCGAAACTGATGCTTATAAAATTATTGATAACACTGCTTCCCACTCACATGAGTGGCACCAAGAAAAAGATATCGTTAGATCATCTAAAGCAGCTAGAGCCGATTCTAGCCATGACTTAGATTCCATTTCCGCAAAGATAGATGCTGTGGAGAGACGAATGGAAAAGATGACTAAGGATATTCACTCAATACGAATTAGTTATGAGCAGTGTGGAGGACCACATTTGACAAAAGATTGTCTCAGTATTGAATTAACAATGGAACAAAGAGAGAATGTTTTATATCTAAACCAAATGCCTGGAAATAATTATCAAAATAATTATCAACCGCCAAGACCGATTTACAATCAAAACCAGAATTATAACCGAAATATTCCATACAGCAACCAACAAGGTCCTAGCAATCAACAAGTATCCAATAATACTTACAATCAGCAAAGACCTAATTTTCAAAACAAACCACCACAACAAACCGATGATAAAAAGCCGAATTTAGAAGATATGATGACAAAGCTAGTTGAAACTCAAACGCAGTTTTTCACATCTCAAAAACAAACCAATGAACAAAATGCTCAAGCATTTAGAAATCAACAAGCTTCTATTCAAAACTTGGAACAAGAAGTAAGTAACCTAGCAAGGTTAATAGGTGAAAGAAAACTGGGAAGTCTACCTAGTGATACAAATGCTAACCCCCGGAATGAAACAGCTAAAGCCATTACCACAAGAAGTGGTACAACACTTAAACCACCTGAAATACCTGTATCTTCTGATGAAGCTATTCCTACTCCACAAGAACCACAACCTGAACAAGATAAGGAAAAAGAACCGGTAGTTGAAAAGCTTAATGAAGATAACACAGTTAAGGCTAAACCTTATGTTAAACCATACCAACCACCACTTCCTTACCCGAGTAGAATGAAGAAAGAGAAACTTGAAGCCGAGCAATCCGAATTCTTGAATATGTTTAAACAAATAAATGTAAATCTTCCTTTCATTGATGTAATTTCAGGAATGCCTAGATATGCTAAATTCTTGAAAGATCTGATCACGAATAGAAAGAAAATGGAAGAACTCTCGGCTGTTACTATGAATGCTAATTGTTCAGCAGTGCTGTTGAATAAGATACCAGAAAAACTATCTGATCCAGGAAGTTTCACAATTCCATGTTTTCTGGGTAGTCTTAGTTCAATAGAAGCATTGGCAGACTTAGGTGCTAGTATAAATGTAATGCCGTATTCACTATACGCTAAACTAGACCTTGGAGAATTGAAACCAACTAGAATAAGCATACAACTAGCCGATAGATCAATAAAATATCCTAGAGGGATAATGGAGAACATGCTAGTTAAAGTTGGTACTTTAGTATTTCCAGTAGATTTTGTTGTTCTGGACATGGAAGAAGATTCTCAAGTTCCTCTCATATTAGGAAGACCATTCTTAAACACGGCTAAAGCAATGATAGACGTGTTCGGTAAGAAATTGACCCTAAGTATAAAGGATGAGAGTGTTACCTTTTCAGTTGATAGAGCAATGCAACAACCGCAATCTGCAGATGATACATGTTATTATATTCAAACTATAGATGCACATGCAGAATTGTTAGAAGAATTTCCAAAATTACAAGGAACCGGAGAATGTTCTTTAGGAGAAGGTAATGAACCAATTAATGAAGCTGAAATATTAGCTACACTTATAGCTAATGGATATGAACCAACAACAGAAGAAATTCAAATGCTAAAAGAAGAAGACATATATCGATACAAATCATCGATAGAAGAACCTCCAAAATTAGAGTTAAAGCCACTTCCAAACCATTTGGAATACGCTTATTTACATGGTGAATCTGAATTACCTGTAATAATATCGTCTTCTCTTACTGAAAATGAGAAATCACAACTCATTTCTGTGTTGAAAGCTCATAAACCAGCCATTGCATGGAAGATTCATGATATTAAAGGAATAAGTCCTTCGTATTGCACACATAAAATCCTTATGGAAGAAGGTCATAAAACGTATGTGCAACGCCAACGAAGACTAAATCCTAATATGCAAGATGTAGTTAAGAAAGAAATTATTAAACTGCTAGATGCAGGTTTAATTTATCCAATTTCTGATAGTCCATGGGTAAGCCCAGTTCAATGCGTACCTAAGAAGGGTGGCATGACTGTCATTACAAATGAGAAAAATGAGCTTATTCCTACTAGGACTGTAACAGGATGGCGTGTGTGTATTGATTATAGAAAATTAAATGACGCCACCAGAAAAGATCACTTTCCCTTACCTTTCATTGATCAAATGTTGGAAAGATTAGCCGGAAATAGTTACTATTGTTTTCTAGATGGATTTTCCGGATATTTTCAAATTCCAATAACACCCGAAGATCAAGAGAAAACCACGTTCACGTGCCCTTATGGTACTTTTGCTTACAAACGCATGCCATTTGGACTTTGCAACGCCCCTGCAACCTTTCAAAGGTGCATGATGGCGATTTTTCACGACATGATAGAAGAATGCATGGAAGTTTTCATGGATGACTTTTCAGTCTTCGGTGATACATTTGAATCATGTCTAGTTAATCTGGAACGAATGCTTAATAGATGCGAACAATCAAATCTAGTTCTTAATTGGGAGAAATGCCATTTTATGGTTAAAGAAGGCATCGTTCTTGGACATAAAATTTCAAAAGAAGGAATTGAAGTGGATAGAGCTAAAGTAGATGTAATTACTAAACTTCCACATCCCACCAATGTTAGAGGAGTTAGGAGTTTTCTAGGGCATGCCGGTTTTTACCGATGTTTCATAAAAGATTTTTCTAAAATTGCCACTCCTATGAATAAACTCCTAGAAAAGGATGCTCCATTCATCTTTTCAGATGAATGTATCATATCTTTTAATATTCTTAAAGAAAAACTCACTAATGCGCCGATCATGATAACACCAAATTGGAATCTACCATTTGAACTAATGTGCGATGCAAGTGATTTTGCAATGGGAGCCGTTTTAGGAAAAAGGATTGAAAAACGATTTCAACCTATATATTATGCTAGTAAGACGTTACAAGGAGCACAAACGAATTACACAACTACTGAAAAAGAACTCCTTGCTATTGTCTTTGCTTTTGACAAATTTCGATCATATCTCGTTCTAGCTAAAACAGTGGTCTATACCGACCATTCTGCTCTTAGATACCTATTTTCGAAACAAGATGCCAAACCAAAATTAATCCATTGGATCTTACTCTTACAAGAGTTCGATATTGAAATCCGAGATAAAAGAGGAGCAGAAAATCTCGCCGCTGATCATCTTTTTCGTCTTGAAAATCCTGAATTAGAAGTTCTAAATGAATCGGCCATACAAGACAACTTTCCTGATGAATATCTATTGAAGATAGATTATAATGAAATTCCATGGTTTGCAGACTATGCAAATTATTTAGTATGTGGATTCCTTGAAAAAGGATTATCGTACCAAAAACGAAAGAAATTCTTTAGTGATATAAAACACTATTTTTGGGAAGATCCACATCTATTTAAAAGTTGTCCAGATGGAATAATACGCCGATGTGTATTCGGAGATGAAGCTAGTAAAATTTTAAACCATTGTCACACAGGACCAACAGGAGGGCATTATGGGCCTCAACTAACAGCAAGGAAAGTTTACGATGCTGGATTCTATTGGCCTACAATTTATAAAGACGCACACCTTCTTTGCAAATCCTGTGATGCTTGTCAAAGGGCCGGAAAAATAAGTCAACGTGATGAAATGCCACAAAATGTCATTCAAGTATGTGAATTATTTGACATTTGGGGTATTGACTTTATGGGTCCATTTCCAAAATCTCATAATAATCTCTACATTCTCGTTGCCATTGATTATGTATCTAAATGGGCGGAAGCACAAGCTCTCCCAACTAATGATGCACGAGTTGTAGTCAACTTTTTAAAACGTCTTTTTGCTAGGTTTGGAACACCGAAAGCTTTAATAAGTGATCGGGGTACTCATTTCTGTAATAATCAACTTGAGAAAGTTCTCAAAAGATATGGAGTAACTCATAAAATCTCCACTGCATATCATCCACAAACAAGTGGACAAGTTGAAAATACCAACCGAGCTTTAAAACGTATTCTAGAGAAAACCGTAGGATCAAATCCGAAGGAATGGTCCATTAAATTGGAGGATGCACTCTGGGCTTTTAGAACAGCCTACAAAACTCCAATTGGAACCACACCTTTTAGACTTGTTTATGAAAAAGCATGTCATCTTCCAGTAGAAATTGAACACAAAGCATTTTGGGCTTTGAAGACATGTAATCTTGATATACATGAAGCTGGACGTCTACGATTAAGTCAACTAAACGAATTAGAAGAATTAAGACATGAAGCATACGAAAATTCGTTAATCTATAAAGAAAGAACGAAGAAATGGCATGATAAAAGAATCAGAAGTTCAAAAGAATTTAAAGAAGGAGACAGAGTTCTTCTTTTCAATTCACGATTCAAGCTATTTCCTGGAAAATTGAAATCAAGATGGTCTGGACCATTCATAGTCAAAAGAGTTTTCCCATACGGAACGATAGAATTAATAAATTCAAATGGGATTGAATTTAAAGTTAATGGTCACAGAGTTAAACATTACATACATGGTCCGATGGAAGTTGACAATGAAGTTAATCACAATTTTGATACCACAGCTAACTAAGTGTGGGGAGAATCAAGTCTTTAAAGGATAATATGTATTTCTGTTAGAGTTAGATTGTCTGTTTTCGTGTAGTTCTCGAAAATGGAACTCGAATGGTCTTTCCCTAGCAGACCCTAAAGAACTAGTCTTCTCCCCCCATTCTGAATTTTTATTTTTTTTAGGTTTTTACGAAATGAAGACTTCCTGTGAACTAAACCATGGTCTAATGCTACACGCTTTGATCACTAAACGTAATAATGACACACTTCCGAGTGAAATAGTATCAGTAATCAGAGAAAGATTGGACGGAGTAAGAAAAGAATCCAGATGCGAAGATAATAAGTCACAATTTGGTAAAGGAAAATCAAAATCCGCAGCGAAAAGAAGAGCACGACACCTAGAAAGATGTCACAAATGCGGAAAATGGTCACATGGAGGTAAATGTTCAAATAATCAAACCTATTCAAATACCGAATTTGTTACTTTATGCAGAGACGGACCGTTCATATGTTTAGAAGAAAAAACACTGAATGCTCGAGGTTACGCCTATGTCGCTATGGAAAACCAATTAAATCGACTATCTTATGAATGGGATAGATCGTATAACTAAGAATACTATCTCACAGGTAAGTCTGTACAGTTTTTTTTTTGTTTTTATTTTTATTTTTAACCTTTTGATAATAAACGCTAATTTGTTCACTATAAAGTATTAAATTTGTATTAAATAAAATTAGGTTTGGCGACCAAAATTATTGATATCATACAAAAATTTATTACATCACTGCGAAATTTAACGTTTATTCTTAAGGTATAAATATCTTTAATCAATCAACCCAAAATATTTCAAAAATTCGTCATGAGTTAAATTAGGTCTTGGAACCGAAATTACTTTACCGAAAAGAGGGGCGCATATTTTTGATAATATTTGATTGATTAAAGTGGGATAAAAGCCAAAAAGATTTTTAATTTTATTTTTACCATGTTTTTTAATTAATATATAAATCTTAAATTAATATTGTAAACTTTGTTAAATCAATATATTTAAAATTGTAAATATTTGAAAAATTAATATAAGTTTGGTGTGAATTTATAATATGAATTTTTAAATTAAGTTTGGTGTGAATTGTTTTTAATTTTTAAAATATGAATTTTATTTTTATGCATTTTAAATTTTAAGTTTGGTGTGAATTTTTAATATTAACTTTGAATTTTATATTTAAGTTGTGTGAATTTAAAAACAAAAATTTACTTTATGTCGCTAAGTTAAAAATATGATTTTTAAAATTCGTCATAAGTTGAAGACTAGGTCTTTGAACCGAAATTGCTTTACCCAAGGGAGGGACGAGAACTTTTATTATCATTATTTTTAATCTTATTGAATTAAAGTATGCCAAAAACATTAAAAAAAAAAACCCAAAAATCTTAGCTTTTAAAACAATCGCTACAAAAAGACAAATTTTAAAATTTTGTCGAAGGACGGACTAGGACATCGATCCGAAATGACCTCATCCTAAATAACAAGGGAAACAAAATTTTAAAATTAATTACTTAATTGTTTTAATTAGTATAAGATGTTTAAAAAAAAAAAATACAAACTCCGCGACTCGCGGAGTTTGAAGGGTAAAATACCGCGACTCGGGGAGTTCCAAAAATACAGAAATAAAAGGGCCAGAACTGATCAGTCCCCAACCCAACACCCACGAAAATACTGCGCAAAAACCCGAAAAAGACCTCCCAAATTCACAATTTTTGACCGTTAATCATCAAATCTTTTACTAAAATCATGTTAAGAAGGATGCTATCAAGGAATTACTCAAGAAAAACTGTAAATTTCTACACCTAAACACCATTTAAATCGAAAATTAGTGTTCTTGAGCAATTTTATACCCAATTTGATTTTGATGCTTTTTAGTGTAATTATGCTTAAATTGTTTATGTATTATGCTTGTATAACCTAGATTGATGCTATTTAACATGATTAGAAGCCTTAAACTTCAAATTTTGAGTAATCTAGGGTTTGTGTTCTTGAGCAAATTTGGGGCTTTTTGATATAAACAGGTTATGGCCAATTTTTGTCATGAATTGTTGCTAAATTAAGTAGTGTAACATGTTTAGGTAGTTAAATGATCCAAACTCTGAGCCTAAGCATGATTTTGAGAATTAAAGTAGACTTTTTCAAGTCTAAAATTCATGAACATGATTTTTGAGAGATAATGCCATTTAAAACTTGTTTAATTGCTAGTAATGATTATTTTGACATGTTATTTGAGGTGAATGCTTATGAACTTGGCGAATATTTTCGTATATGCTTATTTGAAAAAGTGTAGATTTGATGAAAATATGAAAATGAGCTTAAGTTTGATATAAATTGGAAATGTCATTGTAATTATTTTGATTGATGATTTTGCTGACACTAATGCATATTTGGATGCACAAAAATTGTGTTTGATGTGTTTTGGAGACTGAAAGGGGTGAATCTTCATCCCAAGCTCGCAATGCTCCTGCTGAGAATGCGGAACAACAGGAGGTGGATAACTACTACAAACAAGATATACCTCATCCAGTCATGACATTTTCTGATATGCACTTGGAAGATTTGCACCCGAACCTGAGATTTGACAGACTTTGGATAGATTATCCAAAATACCAAAGGGGTTTGCATACTCTTCATTCTAAAGCTGTTGAGGTACCTAGGGTCATAGAATGGGGACCATTAGAAGCTGTAGAATTGGCCGGGCCAATTAGGGAATTACTTGCACAGAGGTATGGTAATTCTACTTTTAACGATTGGGTACGGTTATTCGACATGCGTAGACCTGTATATAAAATATGGTGTGAAGAATTGTTGTGTAGTATAGAATTAAATGATCGGGTAGCTAGTTTAACCGATCGATCTTTTATTAGATTTTTGTTAGGAGGTTCGATGCATGGCTCAGGCTTTATGTATATATACGCCTGAGGAGTTAGCATCTGCTGATTGTAGAGGGTTGATACTAAACGGTAGGAAGATAGACGAAAATTTTGATACGCATGGTGTATGGAGTCAAATGACTAGCCATCACCGATTTAAAGGGGGAAATTACTCTTATTTGGATATAGATAGAGCAGAGTTAAGAGTAATTCATAGGTTTTAAGCTAATTCGATTACACAAAGAGGTAAGAATAAGGAAAAGGTAAATGAACAGGATTTATTTTACCATATGTGTATTCGAGACCTACAAAGCGCTGTAAGTATACCTTATTGTGTGGGTTATTATTTATCAGCTATGGTTAGGGGGATGAGACCGCATAGCATAATAGGAGGTGGTATATTTATTACTTTGACTGCTGAATATCTCGGTGTGGATATAAGTCGGGGGGGATTATTAATCGAAGAACCAGAACTCCGAGATACAATAGGTTTAAATGTATACCATGGTGCGAAAGCTTTGAAGAGGCGAAATAATGCCGCAGTACGATATAATGGTAGACATCCACAGGTTGAGAGAAACCAACAGCAAGGTAATGTAGGAGGGGGAAATGAAATGGCAGAAATGCAAAGGTTTATAGCGTCACAAGAGTATGAAAATGCTAGACATAGAGCATTTGAAGATTGGCAAGTTCATCAAAACAAATCATAGCTTATTGCCAACATATAGGTAGAAACTATATTCCTACTCCATCGCCCATATTCCCTCCCTGGTCTATAGAGATTCAACCACCGTATCCTACGTATAACCCAGCCGAAGCATTTTATAGCACATATGGTTATGCATGGAACCCCTACTGGTATCAGTATCATCCCTAGTCTACTTAGTTTTTTATTTATTTTATTATTTGTAATGTTAATACATTTAATACTTATGTTGGATTTGTAATAGTTTTATAATTTTCTAAATTTTATTATTAGATTTTAATAATTTTTGAATGTGGGGTAATATACCAAACTTAAAAAATATGTATATATGTTTGCAGTTTATCTTATGTACACAATAGGGTAAAATAACGTATTTTCAAAGACTGGCATTAAGTTCAGCAAAAGCAACTAATTTTGACAACAAGATGCAAAATATATGTGAAATAACAGCAAGACGGAATGAACAAATGATATGCACCATTTATCATTCAGCAAAACACAAATATGTTTGGAAACTTTGGTAAAATTTAATCATTTCTACGCTAATCACCCTCAATAATTTAAAGTATTACTGATTTCTTGCAAATGAGGGCATTGCAAGATCTTAAGTGTGGGAAGGGGTTAAATTCTTTCGGATTTTAAAATTTTTATCTTAAACACTTGGTTACCATTAAAAATACTAGTAAAGCAGTAGTTGTATTAGAATCTAGTGCTCTCTGATAATAAAGAACAGCCTTAGTCTTATATACTGACTACCCAATTCTAGTAAAATTTTTCAAAATTTTCAATTAAATGAACTCAAAATCATGTTTATACATATTTATGAATGATAAAACTAGGTTTTAACACTGAAATTATTGTTACCTCGGAAAGGACATAAATTGAGAAACAAACCAAAATGTTAAAATTCATTTAAAATGGAATAGAGGATAATAAAAAGGAAAATAAAAGCCAAGTGTGGGAAAAATTACCAAGTTATCTTAAACATATGTCAAATATTTCTGTAACAAATAACTGAAAATACTTTTGCTTTGGACTAAACAAAACTGTTTTACCCGATGAAAGAAAAGAAGAGATGGATCTATACGATGAATCAATTCCATCATTAAAAGGAAGTAAAGTCTTCCGAAAAAGAAACGCGCTTCTTGATTTAGGTCAGGAAGTTGTCGTTCAGACCAGCTGTAGGTTGACGAAAAATCTAGAAAAGTCATCACTAAAATCAGCAGGAAATCCACGGACCTCAGCATCAAACAGGGTCGCCAAGTGGTCAGATTTATCCTAACTATGAGAAGGATTTATCTCGTACAATGGGGGGCACCGTGCAAATTAGCTTGATAAGACTAATAAATCAGATCCCCAGAAAGGATAATCTCCTTAAAGATTAAAAATCAGCTTTTAAGACTGATATTACTCAATCCTAGAGATTGACCTTAAAGATTGAGAATTACAAACTCATGGAATTCAATGATATCTAAACTCGAGCTTGAACGAGAAAATATTTTGATCAAAATTATAAACCGATTTGTTTTCTGAAAACCCATTTTCAATGCGTTCATTACCATTGAACGTAAAATCCTAGGAATTCACCTGGAATTCATTAGGTCACCTGAACCAAATCGGGTGTCAACCGTAAGAACGGTGGTTGCATAGCATGGTCAAAGACAGGACCTTGTGCCAGACCGAAAAATTATAAGGGTGAGCTTTACTATTGCTCCTACCAAGGATAGTAATTGCGTCCGACACGTTATAGACCATAATTAAAAGCATGTCAGGGGATATTGCCTTAACAGTTGCTTGTTCAATGCTTTCCTTTACAACCGGACGGTAGTTTACCGAAAGGTAATATACGGGACAAGTAAACTGGACGTGTTGCTTTCCTAATACAAGGTTAGCAAGTGGGTGACACAAAACCATAAGTTTTGAGCTAAAATTTTCAAATCTGAAACCCACCAAACCCACAAAAATAATTTGCAAACACCGGTGAAGGGTTATTCCGGAAAACTTATCTAGGGTAAAAACTAGATTTAATTTTCAAAAGATCAAATGTTTTCATAAAGATCCAATTTCCTTAATGGATCTAAATTTTTATAGTCATGTGAGACTGTAAACCATATCGTTACTACCATTGTTTATACCGCCGTAAAGAAATCACTGATGTACAAAGTGTGAAGAATAAAGAAGTGATTCTAGTATTTTAAGACTATATTGCTTGAGGACAAGCAACGCTCAAGTGTGGGAATATTTGATAATGCTAAAAATGAACATATATTTCATAGCATTATTCCTCAAGAAAGACAAGCTTTTAGTTGCAATTGTTCTATTTAAAAGTGATATTCGTTTAAATAATAAAAGGTGAAGACAAAAGACAGATTCGACGAATTGAAGACGCAAATGACCAAAAAGCTCAAAAGTACAAAATACAATCAAAGAGGTTCCAATTATTGATAAGAAACGTCTCGAAATTACAAGAGTACAAGATTCAAAACGCAAAGTACAAGATATTAAATTGTACGCAAGGACGTTCGAAAATCCGGAACCGGGACCAGAGTCAACTCTCAACGCTCGACGCAACGAACTAAAAATTACAAGTTAACTATGTATATAAATATAATATAATATATAATTAATTATATAAATTATATATATATTATATTTATATAATAAACCGTCGGTAAACAAAGAGCCAAAATGGAGTGAGCTGTAATTACAAACTCCGCGACTCGCGGAGTTTGAAGAGCAAAAAGGGCGCGAGTCGCGGAGCTCACCTGGACTCAATTCCCTATAAAAGCAAACGCAGTTTGATCGCAAAAACCATCCAAATTCAATCTCTCTCTATATATGTATACGTAAATATATTTATATTTATATTTTAATTTTAATTTTAATTATAATTCTAATAATAAGGGTATGTTAGCGAATGTTGTAAGGGTGTAAGTCGAAATTCTGTCCGTGTAACGCTACGCTATTTTTAATCATTGTAAGTTATGTTCAACCTTTTTACATTAATGTCTCGTAGCTAAGTTATTATTATGCTTATGTAATCCGAAGTAATCATGATGTTAGGCTAATTACTAAAATTGGGTAATTGGGCTTTGTACCATAATTGGAGTTTGGACAAAAGAACGACACTTGTGGAAATTAGACTATGGGCTATTAATGGGCTTTATATTTGTTTAACTAAATGATAGTTTGTTAATGTTAATATAAAGATTTACAATTGGGCGTCCCTATAAATTACCATATACACTCGATCGGACACGATGGGCGGGGTATTTATATGTACGAATAATCGTTCATTTAACTGGACACGGGAATGGATTAATAGCCACTAGAATAATTAAAACAGGGGTGAAATTATGTACAAGGACACTTGGTATAATTGATAACAAAATATTAAAACCTTGGGTTACACTCAGTCGACATCCTGGTGTAATTATTAAACAAAGTATTAAAATCTTGTTACAGTTTAAGTCCCCAATTAGTTGGAATATTTAACTTCGGGTATAAGAATAATTTGACGAGGACACTCGCACTTTATATTTATGACTGATGGACTGTTATGGACAAAAACCAGACGGACATATTAAATAATCCAGGACAAAGGACAATTAACCCATGGGCATAAAACTAAAATCAACAAGTCAAACATCATGATTATGGAAGTTTAAATAAGCATAATTCTTTTATTTCATATTTAATTTCCTTTATTTTATATTTAATTGCACTTCTAATTATAGCACTTTTATTTATTGTTATTATATTTAATTGCACTTTTAATTATCGTACTTTTTAATTATCGCAAGTTTATTTTATCGCACTTTTATTATTCGTAATTTCATTATCGTTATTTACTTTACGCTTTAAATTAAGTCTTTTATTTAATATTTTACATTTGGTTTTAACTGCGACTAAAGTTTTAAAATCGACAAACCGGTCATTAAACGGTAAAAACCCCCCTTTATAATAATAATATTACTTATATATATATTTGTATTTTTATAAATTTAAACTAATATAGCGTTAAGCTTTGTGAAAAAGATTCCCTGTGGAACGAACCGGACTTACTAAAAACTACACTACTCTACGATTAGGTACACTGCCTATAAGTGTTGTAGCAAGGTTTAAGTATATCCATTCAATAAATAAATAAATATCTTGTGTAAAATTGTATCGTATTTAATAGTATTTCCTGCTAAAATTTAATAGTATTTTATACCCCTTGGCTTTGACATCAATATCCAAAAATCTTGGTTAAACTCAAAGTGTCGGAGTAAGTTATGCCAATGTAGTTTGTTATAAATGGTGTCGGAACGAGTAATGGCGGAGCAAGTAATGTCGGAGCAAGTTATGCCAATGTAGTTTGTTATAAATGTGGAAAACCGGGCAACATTATTAGAAATTGTCCTAAACAGGAGAACACGAATGGACAAGACCGCGGAAGACTTTTCAATATTAATGCGTCAGAGGCACAGGAAGACCCGGAACTTGTTACGGGTACGTTTCTTATTGACAATAAATCTTCTTACGTTTTATTTGATTCGGGTGCGGATAGAAGCTATATGAGTAGAGATTTTTGTACTAAATTAAGTTGTCCATTGACGCCGTTGGATAGTAAATTTTTACTCGAATTAGCAAACGGTAAATTAATTTCAGCAGATTATATATGCCGGAATCGAGAAATTAAACTGGGTAGCGAAATATTTAAGATTGATTTGATAACAGTAGAGTTAGGGAGTTTTGATGTAATAGTTGGCATGGACTGGCTGAAGGAGATGAAAGCAGAGATCGTATGTTACAAAAATGCAATTCGCATTGTACGAGAAGAAGGAGAACCCTTAATGGTGTACGGAGAAAAGGGCAACACGATGCTACATCTTATTAGTAATTTGAAGGCACAAAAACTAATAAGAAAAGGTTGCTATACTGTTCTAGCACACGTCGAGAAAGTACAAACTGAAGAAAAGAGCATCAATGATGTTCCCGTCGCAAAAGAATTTCCCGATGTATTTCCGAAAGAATTACCGGGACTACCTCCACATCGATCTGTTGAATTTCAAATAGATCTTGTACCAGGAGCTGCACCAATAGCTCGTGCTCCTTACAGACTCGCACCCAGCGAGATGAAAGAACTGCAAAGCCAACTGCAAGAACTATTAGAACGTGGTTTCATTTGACCAAGCACATCACCATGGGGAGCTCCTGTTTTGTTTGTCAAGAAGAAGGATGGTACATTTAGGTTGTGCATTGACTACAGAGAGTTGAATAAACTTACCATCAAAAACCGTTATCCACTGTCGAGAATTGACGACTTATTTGATCAACTACAAGGCTCGTCGGTTTATTCGAAAATCGATTTACGTTCTGGATATCATCAAATACGAGTAAAGGAGGATGATATTCCAAAAACTGCTTTTAGGACGCGTTATGGTCATTACGAGTTTATGATTATGCCGTTTGGATTGACTAACGCACCAGCTGTGTTCATGGACCTTATGAACCGAGTGTGTAGGCCATATCTTGACAAGTTTGTCATTGTTTTCATTGATGACATACTTATTTACTCAAAGAATGATCAAGAGCACGAAGAACATTTGAGAAAAATGCTAGAAGTATTGAGGAAAGAAAAACTGTACGCTAAGTTTTCAAAGTGTGCATTTTAGTTGGAAGAAGTTCAATTCTTCGGTCACATAGTGAACAAAGAAGGTATCCAGGTGGACCCGGCAAAGATCGAAACCGTTGAAAAGTGGGAAACCCCAAAAACTCCGAAGCATATACGTCAATTTTTAGGATTGGCTGGTTACTACAGAAGATTCATCCAAGATTTCTCCAAAATAGCAAAACCCTTGACTGCATTAACGCATAAAGGGAAGAAATTTGAATGGAATGATGAACAAGAGAAGGCGTTTCAGTTATTGAAGAAAAAGCTAACTACGGCACCTATATTGTCATTGCCTGAAGGGAATGATGATTTTGTGATTTATTGTGACGCATCAAAGCAAGGTCTCGGTTGTGTATTAATGCAACGAACGAAGGTGATTGCTTATGCGTCTAGACAATTGAAGATTCATGAGCAAAATTATATGACTCACGATTTGGAATTGGGTGCTGTTGTTTTTGCATTAAAGACTTGGAGGCATTATTTATATGGGGTCAAAAGTATTATATATACCGACCACAAAAGTCTCCAACATATATTTAATCAGAAGCAACTGAATATGAGACAACGCAGGTGGATTGAAATGTTGAATGATTATGATTTTGAGATTCAATACCACCCGGGGAAGGCGAATGTGGTAGCTGACGCTTTGAGTAGAAAGGACAGAGAACATATACGGGTAAAAGCTATGAATATAATTATTCGTAGTAACCTTACTACTCAAATAAAGGAGGCGCAACAGGGGGTTGTAAAAGAAGGAAAGTTGAAGAATGAGATACCCAAAGGATCAGAGAAACATCTTAATATTCGGGAAGACGGAACCCGATATAGGGCTGATAGAATTTAGGTACCAAGGTTTGGAGATGTGAAAGAAATGGTACTTAAGGAAGCACATAAAACCAGATATTCAATACATCCCGGAGCGGGGAAGATGTATAAAGATCTCAAGAAACATATTTGGTGGCCGGGTATGAAAGCCGATATTGCTAAATATGTAGGAGAATGTTTGACGTGTTCTAAGGTCAAAGATGAACATCAGAAACCACCAGGTCTACTACACAACCTGAAATTCCGGAATGGAAATGGGAAAACATTACCATGGATTTCATTACTAAATTGCCAAGGACTGCAAGTGGTTATGATACTATTTGGGTAATAGTTGATCGTCTCACCAAGTCAGCACACTTTCCGCCAATGAGAGAAGATGATAAAATGGAGAAGTTGGCGCGATTGTATTTGAAGGAGGTTGTCTCCAGACATGGAATACCCATCTCTATTATATCTGATAGGGATGGTAGATTTGTTTCAAGGTTCTGGCAGACGTTGCAACAAGCATTGGGGACTCGTCTAGACATGAGTACTACCTATCATCCACAAACTGATGGGCAGAGTGAAAGGACAATAAAAACGCTTGAAGACATGTTACGAGCATGTGTTATTGATTTTGGAAACAGTTGGGATCGACACCTACCGTTAGCAGAATTTTCCTACAACAACAGTTATCATTCTAGTATTGAGATGGTGCCGTTTGAGGCACTTTATGGTAGAAAGTTCAGGTTTCCTATTTGTTGGAATGAAGTGGGGGATAGACAGATTACTGGTCCGGAGATAATACAAGAAACTACCGAGAAAATCATCCAAATTCAACAACGATTGAAAACTGCCCAGAGTCGACAAAAGAGCTACGCGGACAGTAAAAGAAAAGATATAGTGTTTGAAATTAGAGAAATGGTCATGCTTAAGGTTTCACCTTGGAAAGGCGTTGTTCGATTTGGTAAACGGGGGAAACTAAATCCAAGGTACATTAGACCATTCAAGATTATAGATCATGTCGGACCAGTAGCTTACCAACTGGAGCTACCTCAACAACTCGCGGCTGTACATAACACTTTCCACGTCTCGAATTTGAAGAAATGTTTTGCTAAAGAAGATCTCACTATTCTGTTGGACAAAATCCAAATCAATGAAAAACTTCAATTCATTGAAGAACCCGTCGAAATAATGGATCGTGAGGTTAAGAGACTTAAGAAAAACAAGATACTGATTGTTAAGATTCGATAGAATTCTCGTAGAGGACCCGAGTTCAGCTGGGAGCATGAAGATCAGATGAAGAAGAAATACCCGCATCTATTTCCAGAAGATTCGTCAACACCTTCAACAGCTTAAAATTTCGGGACGAAATTTATTTAACGGGTAGGTACTGTAGTGACCCGAACTTTTCCATGTTTATATATCTTAATTGAGATTGATATTTACATGACTAAATATTTTCAACATGTTAAGCAATCAAACTTGTTAAGACTTGATTAAATGAAATAAGTTTCATATAGACAATTGATCACCCAAGTTGACCGGCGATTCACGAACGTTACAAATTCGTAAAAACTACATGTTGTGGTATATATAGACATATATATATGGTTGACATGAGATTATGATGAGTAAGTATCTCACTAAGTATATTAACAATGTGTGATATACATAAGAAATGAGATTACTAAGTTAAGAAACTCGAAATGATATATATAACGATTATCGTTATGATAACGTCTACTAAATACATATGTATCATATTAAGATATTGATAAACTATATTTAACATGATAAAATGATATTTAAATATATCATTAAGTGTGTCAACAATGAACTACATATGTAAAAATAAGACTACTAACTCAAGAATTACGAAACGAGACTTATATGTAACGATTATCGTTGTAACGATATTTTAATGTACATATCATATTAAAAGATATTCATACATCATAATATCATGATAACATAATAATTTAACATCTCATTTGATATAATAAACATTGGGTTAACAACATTAATTGAGATCGTTAACTTAAAGGTATCAAAACAACACTTACATATAACGACTAACGAAGACTTAACGACTCCATTAGAATGTATATATATGTTGTGTTTTGATATGTATTCTTACACTTTTTAAAGACTTCAAGACACATATCAAAGTACTTCTACTTAACAAAAATGCTTACAATTACATCCTCGTTCAGTTTCATCAACAATTCTACTCGTATGCACCCGTATTCGTACTCGTACAATACACAGCTTTTAGATGTATGTACTATTGGTATATACACTCCAATGATCAGCTCTTAGATGCCCATGTGAGTCACCTAACACATGTGGGAACCATCATTTGGCAACTAGCATGAAATATCTCATAAAATTATAAAAATATTAGTAATCATTCATGACTTATTTACATGAAAACAAAATTACATATCCTTTATATCTAATCCATATACCAACGACCAAAAACACCTACAAATACTTTCATTCTTCAATTTTCTTCATCTAATTGATCTCTCTCAAGTTCCATCTTCAAGTTCTAAGTGTTCTTCATAAATTCCATAAGTATAGTTTCATAAAAATCAAGAATACTTCACAGTTTGCAAGTCTACTTCCAAACTTTCTAATCCATTCGAAGTAATCATCTAAGATCAAGGAACCTTTGTTATTTATAGTAGGTTATCTTTCTAATTCAAGGTAATATTCATATTCAAACTTTGATTCAATTTCTACAACTATAACAATCTTATTTCGAGTGAAAATCTTATTTCGAAGGTTTAAACTTGTAATCACTAGAACATAGTTTAGTTAATTCTAAACTTGTTCGCAAACAAAAGTTAATCCTTCTAACTTGACTTTTAAAATCAACTAAACACATGTTCTATATCTATATGATATGCTAACTTAATGATTTAAAACCTGGAAACACGATGAACACCATAAAATCGGATATACGTCGTCATAATGAAACCGGGGGCTGTTTTGGTTTGGATAATTAAAAACTATGATAAACTTTGATTTAAACGTTGTTCTTCTGGGAAAATGATTTTTCATATGAACATGAAACTATATCCAAAAATCTTGGATAAACTCAAAGTGAAAGTATGTTTTTCAAAATGGTCATCAAGATGTCGTTCTTTCGACGGTAATGACTACCTCTTTAGTAATTGACATGTAACTTAAATTTCCGACTATAAACCTATACTTTTTCTGTTTGGATTCTTAAATTAGAGTTCAATATTAAACCATAGCAATTTGATTCTCTCAAAACGGATTTAAAATGAAGAAGTTATGGGTAAAACAAGATTGGATATTTTTGATCTTTTTAGCTACGGGAAATGTTTAACAAATCTATACAAATCATATCCTAGCTAACTTATATTGTATTATACATGTATTCTAATATATTATGTAATCTTGGGATACCATAGACACGTATGCAAATGTTTTAACATATCATATCGACCCATGTATATATATTATTTGGAACAACCATAGACACTCTATATGCAGTAATGTTGGAGTTAACTATACAGGGTTGAGGTTGATTCCAAAAATATATATACTTTGAGTTGTGATCTAGCCTGAGACGTGTATACACTGGGTCATGGATTGATTCAAGATAATATATATCGATTTATTTCTGTACATCTAACTGTGGACAACTAGTTGTAGGTTATTAACGAGGACAGCTGACTTAATACACTCAAATCTTTAAAACATAATAAAAATGGTTGTAATTATATTCTGATCATACTTTGATATATATGTACATATTTGTATAGGTTCGTGAATCGATCCGTGGCCAAGTCTTATTTCCGAGGAAGGAAATATCTGTGAAAGTGAGTTATAGTCCCACTTTTAAAATCTAATATTTTTGGGATGAGAATACATGCAGGTTTTATAAATGATTTAAAAAATAGACACAAGTACGTGAAACTACATTCTATGATTGAATTATCGAAATCGAATATGCCCCTTTTTATTAAGTCTGGTAATCTAAGAATTAGGGAACAGACACCCTAATTGACGTGAATCCTAAAGATAGATCTATTGGGCCTAACAAACCCCATCCAAAGTACCAGATGCTTTAGTACTTCGAAATTTATATCATATCCGAAGGGTGTCCCGGAATGATGGGGATATTCTTATATATGTATCTTATTAATGTCGGTTACCAGGTGTTCACCATATGAATGATTTTTATCTCTATGTATGGGATGTGTATTGAAATATGAAATCTTGTGGTCTATTGTTACGATTTGATATATATAGGTTAAACCTATAACTCACCAACATTTTTGTTGACGTTTAAAGCATGTTTATTCTCAGGTGAATACTAAGAGCTTTCGCTGTTGCATACTAAAATAAGACCAAGATTTGGAGTCCATGTTTGTATGATATTGTGTAAAAAATGCATTCAAGAAACATATGTCGATGTAATAAATTTCTATTGTAAACTATTATGTAATGGTCATGTGTAAACAGTATATTTTAGATTATCATTATTTGATAATCTACGTAATGCTTTTAAAACCTTTATTGATAAAATAAAGGTTATGGTTGTTTTAAAAATGAATGCAGTCTTTGAAAAATGTCTCATATAGAGGTCAAAACTCGCGACGAAATCAATTAATATGGAACGTTTATAATCAATATGAACGGGACATTTCAGAAGCAGCATGTTGTAGATGACCTAAATGGCCAAAAGTTTGATAATAAAGAATGGAATGTTGGGAACGCTCGATAGAAAATTTGGTACTGCAAAACGGTTTGAGCTAACCATGAAGGAGGCTAAGGACAAATACAAGGACCAAACCCTATATTCAAAGAATCCAGGTAATTCTGGATCCGATGAAACCTTTAACGAATATCTTGCTCCTTACTCATGTTAAAATCTTGCGGAAAATCTTTCTTCATCAACCTTCGAACTTAGAAATTCCAAAATATCATCATCAATATCTTCGATATTTCTGAAGATATTTTCAAAAGTATTTTTGTCCGATATTATATACCTCTTCGTGCTTTCTGTATTACTTTATATTGGAAACTTCTGTAAAATTTAAATATAATTACGAAAGAATTCTGGAGAAGTGTTAAGAATTTGAGCATGAGTTAGTATAATATAATGACACTTGGCCAACGTGATTATATTACAGTAAGTCATGCTGAAAATTCTAATGAAACGTGATGATGATTCACAAATCATAACGTCATCATGTGCCATGTTACACGACTCGTTTAATCTGTTCAACCTCCAAACATATCAATAAAATATATTATTGATAGTTCCAATCCTCAGTGATTCTGGTAATTTAACCAATCAAATCGTGAGAATACGCTCTTTCATGCTTAGAATGTTATAATCATTCGAAACTCTATATCTACGAGTTCTAGACCATTATTCGCTTGATTTAAAGTTGAGAAGAGAAAACAAGAGCATGGAGCTCCGAAATATATGGGAAATATAAAGCCCCATAACAACACATAAATTACAAACCGTGTATATCAATGTTTATCGCAACATAAAGACACGGGAGAATTAAAAACACTATAACCCCAAGGGCGAAGTAGAAGTAAATAGATTTCTCCGGTGGAAGTTGGAAAAGGAGAATGATTGTTGCGATAGTCAGGATAAGGACAATGATCAGAACTGGATTAAACATTTTCACAATCTTTTAAATTTGAGAATTATGTATAGGAGTGGTAAAAGTAATGGAACAGAAGAAGTTAATTTATAGTGAAATATCTGATAAAAAAATCAAGGCAGATTTCCGCATTTAATTAGAAAGATCCTAATTTCCTAAATTACCGAAGAATCAAATCTTATATAGATTTCAAAGATTTTCTTTAAATTCCTTGAATTCCGGAAAACAACTGTGACAACGTCAAAAGTCAAGACTAATATTTATTACCTCATTTCACTCTTTTGCAATAGCTTCATTCATACTATTCGAGTAACCAAATTATTTTATCCCAATTCCTCAATAGTGATAAAACTCTATTTATCAACTCATATTCGTCATGAAAAACATTCTTATTGTTAGCCATGACGACCTCGATCAAATTTTGGGACGAAATTTCTTTAACGGGTAGGTATCGTCATGACCCGAAAATTTCCGACCAAATTTAAACTTAAGCTTTATATGGGTTCGAGACGATAAGCAAAGTCTGTAATATTAAGTCTTAAAATTTTTGAACTGTTTTAATGAATTCATTTAACATTTGACCATTTCCGACAACTCACGATACATATATCTAATATATATTATAATATGAAATATTATATATTGTAATTGTTATAATTAATGTTGTAAAATAATAATATATAATTATTATTATTTAAAGAGTATATATTTATAAATAAAGTATATAGAATATATATTTTGTGATTTCAAAGTTATTTAGTGAATGAAAGTAACACTCAATTATCATTTGATTGACAGTAAACGAGTTAAAAAGAAACTTATGTGATTTTAAAATAAACGGTTAACCGAAAATGAGTTTTACAAATTATAGGCTTATTAAAAAATGCATTTAGAAACTAATTGTTAAATTTTAAAACTTTTTATATTTTACTTGGAGTTGGGAGTGAATAATTAATGTAATTTTTATTTGATAGTTAATGCTCGAATCTTATACCATAATGACCTAAATAAATTAAGATATTTAATTTAAAATTTTGGAATTTTTCTGAGAACTTTTATACGCCATTAATTACTATCAACGGAGCACGAGATCCGGTCTGTAATATAATGAATCCAAAAGTGTCGGCAAATTTTTTTTCATTCTAATAGTATTAGCACGTTCTATTATTATTTTAATTATTATTATATTATTATTATCTACTGTGTTTGTATATATATATATATATATATATATATATATATATATATATATATATATATATATATATATATATATATATATATATATATATATATATATATATGTATCGAATATATTGTTTATCTATCTGTCTATATATAGTTATACTTACGTACAAGCATATAGAGGAACTAAACCCATCATCTCCTTCACCACCACCACCACAAACCAAACCCACGATCAAATCTTCATGGTTCCAGTTGATGTTCGCTGCAGTTAACCGTTACGAGATGCTGCAGTAACACTTGTTCTTGTTGTTGCCGAACATCTCACACCCTTTACTCTCTCTCTTCTCTCTCTGTAAACGGAAACACCACACGCCACTTTTGTCTACTGTATCATTCTGGTTCGATTGAGATCATAAAAACCACCAAGTTACAACTTCTAATTCTATGCTATAACTACCATACGTTTCCATTTTTTTTTATCAAACCAAATTATCAAATGGCTGGTGTATTTTTTTTTTAGCAAATAGAGATGGTGTATTATGATAATAGGATAATGACATGATAACGATGATGATAGAGGTGATGATTTTTTTTTAGCAAATAGAGATGGTGTATGATAACGATGATGATAGAGGTGATGATATGATGATGATGATATCGTGATGTTATGAGGAAGATGATAAACAGAATCATACATATTAAATGTAACAGTCGTACGTATTAAAACAGAAATGATGAGTGGCACAGTTGGTTTGGACGTGCGTTATTAACCGAGAGGTCTTGGGTTCGATTCTGACCTGCATCAATTTTTTTTTATTTACATAATAACATGCAAACTGGACTCTTTTACTTATTAGATGGGCTGCTGCGGCCCAACAAGCTTTGTACCAGGCCATAGATTTGAGCTTATAATTGGTATTGTTGTGGGTCAAGCGATGTTAACGGGTTATATTTAATGGGACTTAGTATAAATTACAAAAGATGAAACGGAGGAATGGTTAAGGGGTGGTGTTGGGTAGCGAGAGGTCGCGTGTTTAATACCGGGCTAGGGCAATCTATTTATTTTAGCTTCTTAAGGTATTATTACTATTTATTATTATTATTTTTACCATTATTATTATTATTATTATTATTATTATTATTATTATTATTATTATTATTATTATTATTATTATTATTATTATCATCATTAATATTGTTATTATTATTAAAATTGTTATTATCATTATTATTATTAATATTAATTACTATTAATATTATCATTATCATTAAAATTATTATCATTAGTATTATAGTTATTATTATTATTATTAATACCATCAATATCACTCTTAATAAAAATTATTATCATTATTATTATTATATTTTTATCAATATTATTATTATTAATATTAATATTATGAAAAATTAAGATTTTAATAACTTTGTTAAGGTTATAAATATAAATATACTTATTACATATATTATAATCATATTAATATTAGTATTACATATTATCATATAAATAACATATTATTTATAATTATATAACGTTATATATAAACTTTTTCATATAACAAACTATTATTTTAGTATAATTCTAATTAAATTATATAGAATATACATTAATATATATAACTATATGTACAAATTCTAATTATTTATATTATAAAATAAATACATATAAACATATAAAGAAAGTATATATATTTTAATTGGGAATTAGTATAAAAATTTTATAAATATAACAACTACAATTAATATGAAAATATTATATAATATATATACTTGTTTACTATTATATGTGTTAATATTATTTGATATAAATAATTGATATAGGTTCATGAATCCAAGGCCAACACTGCATTTATTCAGTATCGTCGTATGCATATTTTACTACAAAATATCGTATTGTGAGTTTCATTTGCTTCCTTTTACTCTTTACTTTTTTGAGCTGAGAATACATGCGCTATTTTTATAAATGCTTTATGAAATAGAGACAAGTGATTAAAAATGATATTCTGCGGATTGATGTGCTAGGTAATTTAGTTACCTGTTATAAGAGCATGTAAGCGTGAATCCTAAAGATAGATCTATCAGGCTTAACACCCCCATCCTGTAGGCTGCACTAGACAAAAGAGCTAGTGGGCGGATGTTTAGTACTTCGAGGATTATTTATACACTTGCGAGTGTACGTATCCATCTTTGCGAAGATGACTTATTATATTATTGTTAAGGTTGGTTACTGAGGCCTCAACATAAGCAGAATGGTTTTATACACTTGCGAGTGTATATATATTTATAAACGGAAATCTTGTGGTCTATTAAAATATTGAAATGATTGTTAATGATAAACTTATGAACTCACCAACCTTTTGGTTGACACTTTTAAGCATGTTTATTCTCAGGTATGAAAGAAACCTTCTGCTGTGCACTTGCTCATTTTAAAGATATTACATGGAGTCATACATGGCATATTTAGGTCAGTACCTCGCGATGGGACCAGACGTTGAAGACTTCGTCCAGGTGGATTAGGACGGGTCGTTACAGAAAGTTTCTTAGATTGTGTTTAGAAACTGCATGGGCTGCCAAAAACAATTGTTTCAGATAGAGACAAAATTTTCCCTAGCTTGTTTTGGCAGGCACTTTTCAAGATGTTGAAGGTTGAACTCCATATGTTTACAGCATACCACCCATATTCTGTATACAAAAGGAGACTCAAATGTAGAGGTTGTGGACAGATCATTACAGGCTAGGGAAGAGGCTATCAAGGTTTTGACTTTTCACCTTAAAAGGTCACAAGATAGAATGAAGAGTCAAGCAGACAAGCATAGGAGTGATAGAACCTTTAATGTACAAGATTGGTTATATGTGAAACTCCAGCCTTACAGACAAATGACTGTAAGGGGAACTAAACATCACAAGCTGTCCCCAAAATACTATGGACCATTTCAGGTCATTGCTCGAATTGGTTAAGTGGCTTACAAGCTTCAGCTACCTGCAGCAGCACAGGTTCATCCCGTATTTCATGTATCACAATTGAAGCTGCACAAAGGACCTTTGCCAGCTACTTCAATTGTTCTACCACGATTAGATCCAAATGGTCTCATTTCCTCTGTTCCATGGAAGGTTTTAGGAAGGCGAATGGTTAAGAAGAACAATGTTGTAGCTGTGTATTTACTGGTGCAATGGTTACATGGTTCTGAAGATGATGCTACGTGGGAGTTGGCTGATGATTTGTTGGCTCACTTTCCTGAATTTACTCTGGACGATTGAGCATTCTTGAGGGCAAGAATGCCTTTAAGAAGGGGGAATTGATATGGATAATACTCATTTACAGGCCACGTGCATATCACATGACATCTAATTTGAATTGATCAGGTGAGCTGCAAGTTATCACTCTCATTTCATTTCATTTTGGTCAACGGAGTCAACCATGAAGATGCCGGCAACAAAAATTCAATTAATAATAGAATCAGTTACTGGAGCTGCAACGGATTGGGTTAGTCTGTGTATAAAGTAGTTCAAATGTTGTTAGCTAGTTAGACTTTTTCACGAATTATTGTATTCACAAGTTTCCTCTTTTTCTGTAAAACAATTACGATTCAATTTCAGCTCAATTCCAGATCTTTTCTTGTTCATAGGATCTCATTTTTGTTGTAGATTGTTCTCCAATTCGTATGAATTCGGAATAATCATATCACTACGTTGATTAATAAGTATGTTAATGGGTCCCAAGCACTCGTGTAGCTATCCTTTTAGCACATCTTACCACCCTAAGCAGTGTTTGACGCGCATCTAAAGGAGGGTAAGTGCAACTGGTTTGTCTTCATGGCTTGTTGCAGTTGGAGGTAAGGTTATCAATGGATGGGTTCAAAAAGGAGCAGTTTCACATAATCTTTTAGATTTACACTATCACAACTTTAATTTTTCTAGAAACTTCCATATTTATAGTTTCAATCGATGAGTTGAATAAAATTGTGGATTATTTTTGGTGTGATACCGGTGAGATAATGTAAAAAAAAAAGTTATGTTTGATTCTAATGGATTTATAAGTTCAACCGTTGTAGATTTAGAACACTACAACTTGCATCCAGTTTTAGCTTTTAAATTTGGCGCCATAAAATCTTTTTAAAAAAATCACTACAACTTGCTTCAATTTAACATTATGAATCTTATTTTTGGACTAACTTTTTACAGCAATTTTTTCAAAGCTTAATATGCATTAAAATTTGTCAGACCTAATTTGACTGGAGTCGGTTCACGAGTTAATGAAGATTTATTATTTTGCCCCGGAATTGGGAGGAATTTCGAGGAGTGTCGAGGTACCTTTCATTCATAGCTTGCTATATTTTAACAAGACGTGAACTGGCTTAACAAAGTTAAAACCTTTTTTATATTCTTTTTAAGTTATTGTTAAAAAATTATTAAGGACAATGTCTTATGGACAATGGATGTTAGAAATTGCAGGTTTCACGAAGGTAGATTGTAGCAGTTGCTAATTACTATACAAGTTAAGGACAATGTCTTATGAACAATGGTTGCGATAGTCGAAATTATTAAATTGTTACTAATAATATTCAAAGTTACGTATTTAGATTAGTTTAAACTTATATTTACTTATATTATAACGTATTTTGCTTATTTAAATTCACAATCGACGAAAAATTACAATCAAAACGTGTGTAACAAATCATAAACATAAAAATTAAATATATACATTTGTTATAATCTATATTAAATTGATAAAATCGTCGTTAAATTAACATTTCATTTGATATTCAACGGATATCCACTAACATGCTTAATTCATCGAATATGGATATGGACAGATGAACAGATGAACAGAAATTAAACTAACATACCGATGGAGAAAACCTAACAGTAGGTTTGGGCGTTCTACTAGAGCGTCTCAAAGGTGGAGTAACGGGTTGTGGTGATCGAGTTAAGTCATCATCATCCCCACCAATAGAGCTCTCATCATTTTCGGAGCTAGCACCACTCTCCGAATCATCTCCATCACTTTGATCCTCACCGTCAATCGGCAATTCAATAGTTCCCGAACTCCCACTAGAACCTGTATTCACATCAACAAACTTATCAAGCATAACCGGACTATGATTAGAATTAACCGTTATATTGGTGTCATACAACGCGCTTTCATCAAAAGTAACATCTCTACTACGAATCACCTTCCTCGCCTCATTGTCCCAACAACTATAACTGTAACACCGGCCATTTTTTTTTTTAAACACAGCTGAAGACTTTATTAACAAACACAATATAAGTCACGTCATTACATTAATCTGAGTAATTAAGTTTAAGTTTACACAACGGTGTTATGTTATTACAAAACATTATTTATACAAAAGTCCACATCAGAGTTGGGTTATCAAACATGTCTTCTGCAACAGCACCCATCCCGACTAGCAGTACCTAAACCTGCAAGGGGAGAATATGTGGGGAATTAGCGCACCGCTAAGTGAATGGAATCTATCTAACAGATATAGCTTAAGCCACACACAAGCTGTATACTAACAACAACACTTGCTAACTACCGACTAGCAAACAATAAGACAATACGAGGATCAGCGGCTTGTACGAGCACACGACTCCCAGCTGATCGGGCCTGAGTCTACCGATAGTCCCTGCAACTCAATTTCACAGTATAGTTAACCAGATGCAGAGGGTGCATCGTTCACACTATACTTCATAATTAGTAGCCTATGGACACAACCTCCCCTAGGCACGGTTGACCTCATACGGACTCTAACCTCTGCTAGGCACGGTCTCGAGTCCCCAGTCTCCCTAGGCCCGACTGGTGCCATTCACACAGTGTACACAGAATTCACACACAACATCAGGCATATGATATTATTCTAACATGGCAATTTCTACACTATGCATGGTAAAAGAGTCAACCACAGTAGCATGATATGCTACTTAAACTCTATCCGGAGATAGACCCACTCACCAATTACCAGCAACTGCTCAATTATTATTTCTGAGCTTCCTCCTTGTCCTTATCTCATGAGAACAGCAAAAACCAAGTTAGAATAGTGTTCCCATCAAGATTAGACACACTGACAGCGAATTATAGCAAATTAGTAAAAAAAATGTGTCCGCTAAAATTTTCATGCTTAACACTTATGCACTTTCAAAATCACTTTCAAAATTTACATCCTGAACACCAAAATACAAACGGGCAGCATAACAGCTATAATTCAACACTTAGTAAAAATTTCACTGTCTAAGACCATCGGTCGATGGTCCCATCCATCGGCCGATCGTTAACACACCATCGGTCGATGGTCTCCCCCAATCGGCCGATCGTCAAAAGTACATCCGCTGGTCAAAATCTCACACCATCGGTCGATGGTCTTGCCCACCGGCTGATCGACCCTCACCATCGGTCGATGGTCAAAGACCATCGGCCGAAGGTAGTTCATCAGCTGCAACAGCAACAAAGTGACGGGTTTCAATCCAAAATCACCAAATCTCGACTTTGGACACGTTTTTCACCTCAAAACTGGTTACATCTTTTACACTAAACATTTAGAAACATAAACCCACAACATTAAAACACAAACAACATCAATTTCTACCAATATGACACAAAACCCCATTTTAACAAAAACTAACTTAAAAACCCATTTAATCACAGATTTGATCATGAAATCTTACAAACTTTACCTTGTTAGAATCACTATGACACAAGGAACGTTTTGACACCAAAATCAAGCTTCAATTCGAGATCAAATGATTTAGGGTTGTTTGAGATAAAGAAGATGAGGTTAGGTGAGAGTGTGAGTGAGAGAAAGGAAAAATGGGGAAACTTCAAGAAAGGAGCTGGTCACCAGCTTATGTTTGTGTTAAAACACAATACCCCATCACACACGGGTATTTACCAGTTATCTGATATCTTTCGCACAAGATTAGGTAACCCAAACGAGGTCCAAATAAAATAAACAAACCTGTTCTGGGACCCTTGTCACAAACTGGTCACAACACAAATATAATAAAATACTAGTAAAATAATTAAAATAAAAGCACTTAAGACTAAGCACAAACCCTAAGGGCAAAAATAGACAACTTACAACTAGCTCGGGTTTCAGTCTGTTACAATAACCCATGTCATTTAACCCATACCCGATAAAAGTACATCTTCTTGATTTAGCTTCAAGATTGTCTTTGTCAATGTCTTTGGTTTTCACATACACATTACAACCGAAAACCCTTAAGTGAGCCAAACTCACCTTTTTACCGGTCCACTCTTCCTCTGGAATTCGAAAATCTAACGGTGTTGAGGGTCCTCTATTAATCAAATAAGCTGCCGTGTTCACGGCATCTTTCCAAAACATCTTTGGTAGACCCGCATGTAACCGCATACTCCTAGCTCGCTCATTGAGCATCCGGTTTATGCGAATACCATGTTCCGCACAATAGTCTTTAAATTCTTTGCTGCTGTATTCTCCTCCATTGTCAGATTTCAGGCACTTAACTTTCAAGTTAGTCTCGTTTTTAACAGCAGCTCTCCATACTTTAAAGGTAGCAAATACATCAGATTTAACTTTAAGAAAGTAAACTCATACCTTTCTAGTGGAGTCATCAATGAAGGTGACATAGTAGCGAGAACCACCATGCGACTCAACCGTTGTAGGTCCATAGACATCAGAATGAATAAGTTCAAGCTTCTCCTTCTTTGGCGCAATCCCCGATTTCCCAAATGATACCTTCTTTTGTTTTCCCAAAGTACATGGCTCACAAAACCCGATATCCACTTTCTTCAAACCCGGAATATTCCCATTAGAAACTAGCAACTTCATCCCATTCTCACTCATATGCCCTAATCTTCAGTGCCATAGAGTAGAATCGGCACCTACATTACTCGTCACATTAACCTCATCATCATCGAATACCTCGACCATGTACAAAGTTCCCCTTTTATGTCCCGATGCCACGACTTGACCATCCTTTTGAACACGCCATTTGCGATCACCGAAGGTAGTATGATTACCTTCTTCATCCAATTGACCTATAAATATAAGTTTCCTCTTCAAATCCGGAATATACCTCACATCTTTCAAACTCCAATTGGAACCATTGGATGTCTTCAATGTCACATCTCCAATGCCTCTTATGTCTAAGCGTTTGTCATCAGCCAATCTTGAAATGTCCCGTTCTTATTGATTAAAAACGTTCCATATTAATTGATTTCGTTGCGAGGTTTTGACCTCTATATGAGACATTTTTCAAAGACTGCATTCATTTTTAAAACAAACCATAACCTTTATTTCATAGATAAAGGTTTTAAAAAGCTTTACGTAGATTATCAAATAATGATAATCTAAAATATCATGTTTACACACGACCATTACATAATGGTTTACAATACAAATATGTTACAACAAAATAAGTTTCTTGAATGCAGTTTTTACACAATATCATACAAGCATGGACTCCAAATCTCGTCCTTATTTAAGTATGCGACAGCGGAAGCTCTTAATAATCACCTGAGAATAAACATGCTTAAAACGTCAACAAAAATGTTGGTGAGTTATAGGTTTAACCTATGTATATCAAATCATAATAATAGACCACAAGATTTCATATTTCAATACACATCCCATACATAGAGATAAAAATCATTCATATGGTGAACACCTGGTAACCGACATTAACAAGATGCATATATATAAGAATATCCCCATCATTCCGGGACACCCTTCGGATATGATATAAATTTCGAAGTACTAAAGCATCCGGTACTTTGGATGGGGTTTGTTAGGCCCAATAGATCTATCTTTAGGATTCGCGTCAATTAGGGTGTCTGTTCCCTAATTCTTAGATTACCAGACTTAATAAAAAGGGGCATATTCGATTTCGATAATTCAACCATAGAATGTAGTTTCACGTACTTGTGTCTATTTTGTAAATCATTTATAAAACCTGCATGTATTCTCATCCCAAAAATATTAGATATTAAAAGTGGGACTATAACTCACTTTCACAGATTTTTACTTCGTCGGAAAGTAGGACTTGGCCACTGGTTGATTCACGAACCTATAACAATATATACATATATATCAAAGTATGTTTAAAATATATTTACAACACTTTTAATATATTTTGATGTTTTAAGTTTATTAAGTCAGCTGTCCTCGTTAGTAACCTACAACTAGTTGTCCACAGATAGATGTACAGAAATAAATCGATAAATATTATCTTGAATCAATCCACGACCCAGTGTATACGTATCTCAGTATTGATCACAACTCAAACTATATATATTTTGGAATCAACCTCAACCCTGTATAGCTAACTCCAACATTCACATATAGAGTGTCTATGGTTGTTCGGAAATATATATAGATGTGTCGACATGATAGGTCGAAACATTGTATACGTGTCTATGGTATCTCAAGATTACATAATATACAATACAAGTTGATTAAGTTATGGTTGGAATAGATTTGTTACCAATTTTCACGTAGCTAAAATGAGAAAAATTATCCAATCTTGTTTTACCCATAACTTCTTCATTTTAAATCCGTTTTGAGTGAATCAAATTGCTATGGTTTCATATTGAACTCTATTTTATGAATCCAAACAGAAAAAGTATAGGTTTATAGTCGGAAAAATAAGTTACAAGTCGTTTTTGTAAAGGTAGTCATTTCAGTCGAAAGAACGACGTCTAGATGACCATTTTAGAAAACATACTTCCACTTTGAGTTTAACCATAATTTTTGGATATAGTTTCATGTTCATAATAAAAATCATTTTCTCAGAATAACAACTTTTAAATCAAAGTTTATCATAGTTTTTAATTAACTAACCCAAAACAGCCCGCGGTGTTACTACGACGGCGTAAATCCGGTTTTACGGTGTTTTTCATGTTTCCAGGTTTTAAATCATTAAGTTAGCATATCATATAGATATAGAACATGTGTTTAGTTGATTTTAAAAGTCAAGTTAGAAGGATTAACTTTTGTTTGCGAACAAGTTTAGAATTAACTAAACTATGTTCTAGTGATTACAAGTTTAAACCTTCGAATAAGATAGCTTTATATGTATGAATCGAATGATGTTATGAACATCATTACTACCTTAAGTTCCTTGGATAAACCTACTGGAAAATAGAAAAATGGATCTAGCTTCAATGGATCCTTGGATGGCTCGAAGTTCTTGAAGCAGAATCATGACACGAAAACAAGTTCAAGTAAGATCATCACTTGAAATAAGATTGTTATAGTTATAGAAATTGAACCAAAGTTTGAATATGATTATTACCTTGTATTATAATGATAACCTACTGTAAGAAACAAAGATTTCTTGAGGTTGGATGATCACCTTACAAGATTGGAAGTGAGCTAGCAAACTTGAAAGTATTCTTGATTTTATGAAACTAGAACTTTTGGAATTTATGAAGAACACTTAGAACTTGAAGATAGAACTTGAGAGAGATCAATTAGATGAAGAAAATTGAAGAATGAAAGTGTTTGTAGGTGTTTTTGGTCGTTGGTGTATGGATTAGATATAAAGGATATGTAATTTTGTTTTCATGTAAATAAGTCATGAATGATTACTCATATTTTTGAAATTTTATGAGATATTTCATGCTAGTTGCCAAATGATGGTTCCCACATGTGTTAGGTGACTCACATGGGCTGCTAAGAGCTGATCATTGGAGTGTATATACCAATAGTAAATACATCTAAAAGCTGTGTATTGTACGAGTACGAATACGGGTGCATACGAGTAGAATTGTTGATGAAACTGAACGAGGATGTAATTGTAAGCATTTTTGTTAAGTAGAAGTATTTTGATAAGTGTATTGAAGTCTTTAAAAAGTGTATAAATACATATTAAAACACTACATGTATATACATTTTAACTGAGTCGTTAAGTCATCGTTAGTCGTTACATGTAAGTGTTGTTTTGAAACCTTTAGGTTAACGATCTTGTTAAATGTTGTTAACCCAATGTTTATAATATCAAATGAGATTTTAAATTATTATATTATCATGATATTATCATGTATGAATATCTCTTAATATGATATATATACATTAAATGTCTTTACAACGATAATCGTTACATATATGTCTCGTTTAAAAATCATTAAGTTAGTAGTCTTGTTTTTACATATGTAGTTCATTGTTAATATACTTAATGATATATTTACTTATCATAGTATCATGTTAACTATATATATATCCATATATATGTCATCATATAGTTTTTACAAGTTTTAACGTTCGTGAATCACCGGTCAACTTGGGTGGTCAATTGTCTATATGAAACATATTTCAATTAATCAAGTCTTAACAAGTTTGATTGCTTAACATGTTGAAAACATTTAATCATGTAAATATCAATCTCAATTAATATATATAAACATGGAAAAGTTCGGGTCACTACAGTACCTACCCGTTAAATAAATTTCGTCCCGAAATTTTAAGCTGTTGAAGGTGTTGACGAATCTTCTGGAAATAGATGCGGGTATTTCTTCTTCATCTGATCTTCACGCTCCCAGGTGAACTCGGGTCCTCTACGAGCATTCCATCGAACCTTAACAATTGGTATCTTGTTTTGCTTAAGTCTTTTAATCTCACGATCCATTATTTCGACGGGTTCTTCGATGAATTGAAGTTTTTCGTTGATTTGGATTTCATCTAACGGAATAGTGAGATCTTCTTTAGCAAAACATTTCTTCAAATTCGAGACGTAGAAAATGTTATGTACAGCCGCGAGTTGTTGAGGTAACTCTAGTCGGTAAGCTACTGGTCCGACACGATCAATAATCTTGAATGGTCCAATATACCTTGGATTTAATTTCCCTCGTTTACCAAATCGAACAACGCCTTTCCAAGGTGCAACTTTAAGCATGACCATCTCTCCAATTTCAAATTCTATATCTTTTCTTTTAATGTCAGCGTAGCTCTTTTGTCGACTTTGGGCGGTTTTCAACCGTTGTTGAATTTGGATGATCTTCTCGGTAGTTTCTTGTATAATCTCCGGACCCGTAATCTGTCTATCCCCCACTTCACTCCAACAAATCGGAGACCTGCACTTTCTACCATAAAGTGCTTCAAACGGCGTCATCTCAATGCTTGAATGGTAGCTGTTGTTGTAGGAAAATTCTGCTAACGGTAGATGTCGATCCCAACTGTTTCCGAAATCAATAACACATACTCATAGCATGTCTTCAAGCGTTTGTATCGTCCTTTCGCTCTGCCCATCAGTTTGTGGATGATAGGCAGTACTCATGTCTAGACGAGTTCCTAATGCTTGCTGTAATGTCTGCCAGAATCTTGAAATAAATCTGCCATCCCTATCAGAGATAATTGAGATTGGTATTCCATGTCTGGAGACGACTTCCTTCAAATACAGTCGTGCTAACTTCTCCATCTTGTCATCTTCTCTTATTGGTAGGAAGTGTGCTGATTTGGTGAGACGATCAACTATTACCCAAATAGTATCAAAACCACTTGCAGTCCTTGGCAATTTAGTGATGAAATCCATGGTAATGTTTTCCCATTTCCATTCTGGGATTTCGGGTTGTTGAAGTAGACCTGATGGTTTCTGATGCTCAGCTTTGACCTTAGAACACGTCAAACATTCTCCTACGTATTTAGCAACATCGGCTTTCATACCCGGCCACCAAAAATGTTTCTTGAGATCCTTGTACATCTTCCCCGTTCCAGGATGTATTGAGTATCTGGTTTTATGAGCTTCTCTAAGTACCATTTCTCTCATATCTCCAAATTTTGGTACCCAAATCCTTTCAGCCCTATACCGGGTTCCGTCTTCCCGAATATTAAGATGCTTCTCCGATCCTTTGGGTATTTCATCCTTTAAATTTCCCTCTTTTAAAACTCCTTGTTGCGCCTCCTTTATTTGAGTAGTAATGTTATTATGAATCATTATATTCATAGATTTTACTCGAATGGGTTCTCTGTCCTTCCTGCTCAAGGCATCGGCTACCACATTTGCCTTCCCCGGGTGGTAACGAATCTCAAAGTCGTAATCATTCAATAATTCAATCCACCTACGCTGCCTCATATTCAGTTGTTTCTGATTAAATATGTGTTGAAGACTTTTGTGGTCAGTATATATAATACTTTTGACCCCATATAAGTAGTGCCTCCAAGTCTTTAATGCAAAAACAACCGCGCCTAATTCCAAATCATGCGTCGTATAATTTTTGTTCGTGAATCTTCAATTGTCTAGACGCATAAGCAATCACCTTCGTTCGTTGCATTAATACACAACCGAGACCTTGCTTTGATGCATCACAATAAATCACAAAATCATCATTCCCTTCAGGCAATTACAATATAGGTGCCGTAGTTAGCTTTTTCTTCAATAACTGAAACGCTTTCTCTTGTTCATCATTCCATTCAAATTTCTTCCCTTTATGCGTTAATACAGTCAAGGGTTTTGCTATTCTAGAAAAGTCTTGGATGAACCTTCTGTAGTAACCAGCTAGTCCTAAAAACTGGCGTATGTGTTTCGGAGTTTTCGGGGTTTCCCATTTTTCAACAGTTTCTATCTTTGCCGGATCCACCTTAATACCTTCTTTATTCACTATGTGACCGAGGAATTGAACTTCTTCCAACCAAAATGCACACTTTGAAAACTTAGCGTACAATTCTTCCTTCCTCAATACTTCTAACACCTTTCTCAAATGTTCACCGTGTGCTTGGTCATTCTTTGAGTAAATAAGTATGTCATCAATGAAAACAATGACAAACTTGTCAAGGTATGGTCCATACACTCGGTTTATAAGGTCCATGAACACAGCTGGTGCATTAGTTAAACCAAACGGCATGACCATAAACTCATAATGACTGTAACGTGTTCTAAAAGCAGTCTTTGGAATATCATCTTCTTTCACCCGCATTTGATGATACCCGGAACGTAAGTCAATCTTTGAATAAACAGACGAGCCTTGTAGTTGATCAAATAAGTCGTCGATTCTCGGTAGTGGGTAGCGGTTCTTGATGGTAAGTTTGTTCAACTCTCGGTAGTCGATACACAACCTGAATGTACCATCTTTCTTCTTGACAAACAAAACAGGAGCTCCCCACGGTGATGTGCTTGGTCGAATGAAACCACTCTCTAAAAGTTCTTGTAATTGGCTTTGTAGTTCTTTCATCTCGCTGGGTGCGAGTCTGTAAGGAGCACGAGCTATTGGTGCAGCTCCTGGTACAAGATCTATTTGAAATTCAACGGATCGATGTGGGGGTAATCCCGGTAATTCTTTCGGAAATACATCGGGAAATTCTTTTGCAATGGGAACATCATTGATGCTCTTTTCTTCAGTTTGTACTTTCTCGACGTGTGCTAGAACAGCATAGCAACCTTTTCTTATTAGTTTTTGTGCCTTCAAATTACTAATAAGATGTAGCTTCGTGTTGCCCTTTTCTCCGTACACCATTAAGGGTTTTCCTTTTTCTCGTATAATGCGAATTGCATTTTTGTAATAAACGATCTCTGCTTTCACTTCTTTCAACCAGTCCATACCGATTATCACATCAAAACTCCCTAACTCTACTGGTATCAAATCAATCTTAAATGTTTCGCTAACCAGTTTAATTTCTCGATTCCGACATATATTATCTGCTGAAATTAATTTACCATTTGCTAATTCGAGTAAAAATTTACTATCCAAAGGCGTCAATGGACAACTTAATTTAGCACAAAAATCTCTACTCATATAGCTTCTATCCGCACCCGAATCAAATAAAACGTAAGCAGATTTATTGTCAATAAGAAACGTACCCGTAACAAGCTTCGGGTCTTCCTGTGCCTCTGCCGCATTAATATTGAACACTCTTCCGCGGCCTTGTCCATTCGTGTTCTCCTGGTTCGGGCAATTTCTAATAATGTGGCCCGGTTTTCCACATTTATAACAAACTACATTGGCATAACTTGCTCCGACACTACTTGCTCCGCCATTACTCGTTCCGACACCATTTGTTCCTTTCGTTCTGTTAACCCCTGGTCCGTAGACATCACACTTCGCCGCGCTATGACCATTTCTTTTACACTTGTTGCAAAATTTGGTGCAAAACCCCGAGTGATACTTTTCACACCTTTGGCATAGCTGCTTCTGATTGTTGTTGTTGTTGTTGCGGTTATTATTGTTGTTAAGATGATTGTTGTGGTTGTTGTTGTTGTTGTTGTTGTTGTTGTTGTTGGGCCGTTTGTTGTAGTTGTGATTGATGTTGCGATTGTTAGGATAGTTGTTGCGATTATTGTTATAATTGCTGTTGTTGTTGTATTGGTGATTCTTATCACCGTTTTCCTCCCACTTTCTTTTGACTTGCTTCACATTGGCCTCTTCAGCAGTCTGTTCTTTAATTCTTTCTTCAATCTGGTTCACTAGTTTGTGACCCATTCTACATGCCTGTTGTATGGAGGCGGGCTCGGGTGAACTTATATCTTCTTGGATTCTTTCCGGTAATCCTTTCACAAACGCGTCGATCTTCTCTTCCTCATCTTTGAATGCTCCCGGACACAATAGGCACAATTCTGTGAATCGTCTTTCGTACGTGGTAATATCAAATCCTTGGGTTCGTAACCCTCTAAGTTCTGTCTTGAGCTTATTGACCTCGGTTCTGGGACGGTACTTCTCGTTCATCAAGTGCTTGAATGCTGACCACGGTAGTGCGTACGCATCGTCTTGTCCCACTTGCTCTAGATAGGTATTCCACCATGTTAACGCAGAACCTGTGAAGGTATGCGTAGCGTACTTCACTTTGTCCTCTTCAGTACACTTACTTATGGCAAACACCGATTCAACCTTCTCGGTCCACCGTTTCAATCCGATCGGTCCTTCGGTTCCATCAAATTCCAAAGGTTTGCAGGCAGTGAATTCTTTGTAGGTGCATCCTACACGATTTCCTGTACTGCTAGATCCAAGGTTATTGTTGGTATGTAGCGCAGCCTGTACTGCGGCTATGTTTGAAGCTAGAAAAGTAAGAAATTCCTCTTCATTCATATTCACGGTGTGTCGAGTAGTCGGTGCCATTTCCTTCAAAATAGTTAAATGGAACAAGTTAATCATACAGAATATTAAGAGTAGTTAATAGTATTTCGTAGCATAATATGAACTCATTTATAAAAGCTTTTTCTTCATATTAGCGTTTTATAAGTTTAAATTCGGGTAGTACCTACCCGTTAAGTTCATACTTAGTAGCTAATATACAATTCAACTACTACAATTCTATATGAAAAACTGATTATAATAATATTTCGCGTTCAAACTTTTACACAATATTTTACAAACTTACAATACCGCTTATTTTACATATAGCATGAAATATAGCACACAATAAATTTGATACAAGATGGTTGTGAAGATAATTCTAGCTAGTACACAAGTCGTTCAGCAAAGGCAATAAAGACACGTAATTCATACGTCCAGAAACAAGTCATGCATTCTGGTTTTACTAGGATTACTTCCCATCCTTGGTCTTGTGGAACATAACCGTTATGGCCATTGATAAGACAGCGTGTTGTAACGTCTTCAAAGGGACGAGGGTTACGTAATGTCCAACAGTCCCGTAACAATCTAAAAACCTCATTTCTTACCCCAATTACCGACTCCGTCACTTGTGGGAACGTTTTGTTTAATAGTTGTAGCCCGATGTTCTTGTTCTCACTTTGGTGAGAAGCGAACATTACTAATCCGTAAGCATAACATGCTTCTTTATGTTGCATGTTAGCCGCTTTTTCTAAATCACGAAGTCCAATATTCGGATATATTGAGTCAAAATAATTTCTTAACCCATTGCGTAAAATAGCATTTGGGTTCCCCGCAATATATGCGTCAAAGTAAACACATCGTAACTTATGGATTTCCCAATGTGATATCCCCCATCTTTCGAACGAAAGTCTTTTATAAACCAAGGCATTCTTGGAACGTTCTTCGAATGTCTTACAAACTGATCTCGCCTTAAATAGTTGTGCCGAAGAATTCTGACCGACTCTAGACAAGATTTCATCAATCATGTCTCCGGGTAGGTCTCTTAAAATATTGGGTTGTCTATCCATTTTGTGTTTTTATACTGTAAAATAGACAAGAGTTAGATTCATAAAAAAAATACTTATTAATACAAGCAATTTTTACATATATCATAAAGCATAAGCACACTATATTACATATATTACACCACACGAATACAACTATCTTATTCCGACTCGCTTGTTTCTTCTTCTTTGGTTTTGGTTCGTTTTGCCAAGTTTCTAGGGATATATGATGTTCCCCTAATACGAGCCGTCGTGATCCACATTGGTTTAGAAAAACCTGGTGGTTTAGAGGTTCCCGGGTCATTGTTACAACTTAAGGACTTCGGGGGTTGACGATACATATAAAGTTCATCGGGGTTGGAATTAGATTTCTCTATTTTTATGCCCTTTCCCTTATTATTTTCTTTTGCCTTTTTAAATTCAGTTGGGGTAATTTCTATAACATCATCGGAATTCTCGTCGGAATCCGATTCATCGGAGAATTGGTAATCCTCCCAATATTTTGCTTCCTTGGCGGAAACACCATTGACCATAATTAACCTTGGTCGGTTGGTTGAGGATTTTCTTTTACTTAACCGTTTTATTATTTCCCCCACCGGTTCTATTTCTTCATCCGGTTCCGATTCTTCTTCCGGTTCCGATTCTTCTTCCGGTTCCGACTCTTCTTCCGGTTCCTCTTCGGGAACTTGTGAATCAGTCCACGAATCATTCCAATTTACATTTGACTCTTCATTATTATTAGGTGAGTCAATGGGACTTGTTCTAGAGGTAGACATCTATCACATAATATCAAACGCGTTAAGAGATTAATATATCACATAATATTCACATGTTAAAAATATATAGTTTCCAACAAAATTTGTTAAGCAATCATTTTTCAAGTAAACACGGTCGAAGTCCAGACTCACTAATGCATCCTAACAAACTCGATAAGACACACTAATGCAAAATTCTGGTTCTCTAAGACCAACGCTCGGATACCAACTGAAATGTCCCGTTCTTATTGATTAAAAATGTTCCATATTAATTGATTTCGTTGCGAGGTTTTGACCTCTATATGAGACATTTTTCAAAGACTGCATTCATTTTTAAAACAAACCATAACCTTTATTTCATAGATAAAGGTTTTAAAAAGCTTTACGTAGATTATCAAATAATGATAATCTAAAATATCCTGTTTACACACGACCATTACATAATGGTTTACAATACAAATATGTTACAACAAAATAAGTTTCTTGAATGCAGTTTTTACACAATATCATACAAGCATGGACTCCAAATCTCGTCCTTATTTAAGTATGCGACAGCGGAAGCTCTTAATAATCACCTGAGAATAAACATGCTTAAAACGTCAACAAAAATGTTGGTGAGTTATAGGTTTAACCTATATATATCAAATCATAATAATAGACCACAAGATTTCATATTTCAATACACATCCCATACATAGAGATAAAAATCATTCATATGGTGAACACCTGGTAACCGACATTAACAAGATGCATATATATAAGAATATCCCCATCATTCCGGGACACCCTTCGGATATGATATAAATTTCGAAGTACTAAAGCATCCTGTACTTTGGATGGGGTTTGTTAGGCCCAATAGATCTATCTTTAGGATTCGCGTCAATTAGGGTGTCTGTTCCCTAATTCTTAGATTACCAGACTTAATAAAAAGGGGCATATTCGATTTCGATAATTCAACCATAGAATGTAGTTTCACGTACTTGTGTCTATTTTGTAAATCATTTATAAAACCTGCATGTATTCTCATCCCAAAAATATTAGATTTTAAAAGTGGGACTATAACTCACTTTCACAGATTTTTACTTCGTCGGGAAGTAGGACTTGGCCACTGGTTGATTCACGAACCTATAACAATATATACATATATATCAAAGTATGTTTAAAATATATTTACAACACTTTTAATATATTTTGATGTTTTAAGTTTATTAAGTCAGCTGTCCTCGTTAGTAACCTACAACTAGTTGTCCACAGATAGATGTACAGAAATAAATCGATAAATATTATCTTGAATCAATCCACGACCCAGTGTATACGTATCTCAGTATTTATCACAACTCAAACTATATATATTTTGGAATCAACCTCAACCCTGTATAGCTAACTCCAACATTCACATATAGAGTGTCTATGGTTGTTCCGAAATATATATAGATGTGTCGACATGATAGGTCGAAACATTGTATACGTGTCTATGGTATCTCAAGATTACATAATATACAATACAAGTTGATTAAGTTATGGTTGGAATAGATTTGTTACCAATTTTCACGTAGCTAAAATGAGAAAAATTATCCAATCTTGTTTTACCCATAACTTCTTCATTTTAAATCCGTTTTGAGTGAATCAAATTGCTATGGTTTCATATTGAACTCTATTTTATGAATCCAAACAGAAAAAGTATAGGTTTATAGTCGGAAAAATAAGTTACAAGTCGTTTTTGTAAAGGTAGTCATTTCAGTCGAAAGAACGACGTCTAGATGACCATTTTAGAAAACATACTTTCACTATGAGTTTAACCATAATTTTTGGATATAGTTTCATGTTCATAATAAAAATCATTTTCTCAGAATAACAACTTTTAAATCAAAGTTTATCATAGTTTTTAATTAACTAACCCAAAACAGCCCGCGGTGTTACTACGACGGCGTAAATCCGGTTTTACGGTGTTTTTCGTGTTTCCAGGTTTTAAATCATTAAGTTAGCATATCATATAGATATAGAACATGTATTTAGTTGATTTTAAAAGTCAAGTTAGAAGGATTAACTTTTGTTTGCGAACAAGTTTAGAATTAACTAAACTATGTTCTAGTGATTACAAGTTTAAACCTTCGAATAAGATAGCTTTATATGTATGAATCGAATGATGTTATGAACATCATTACTACCTTAAGTTCCTTGGATAAACCTACTGGAAAATAAAAAAATGGATCTAGCTTCAATGGATCCTTGGATGGCTCGAAGTTCTTGAAGCAGAATCATGACACGAAAACAAGTTCAAGTAAGATCATCACTTGAAATAAGATTGTTATAGTTATAGAAATTGAACCAAAGTTTGAATATTATTATTACCTTGTATTATAATGATAACCTACTGTAATAAACAAAGATTTCTTGAGGTTGGATGATCACCTTACAAGATTGGAAGTGAGCTAGCAAACTTGAAAGTATTCTTGATTTTATGAAACTAGAACTTTTGGAATTTATGAAGAACACTTAGAACTTGAAGATAGAACTTGAGAGAGATCAATTAGATGAAGAAAATTGAAGAATGAAAGTGTTTGTAGGTGTTTTTGGTCGTTGGTGTATGGATTAGATATAAAGGATATGTAATTTTGTTTTCATGTAAATAAGTCATGAATGATTACTCATATTTTTGAAATTTTATGGGATATTTCATGCTAGTTGCCAAATGATGGTTCCCACATGTGTTAGGTGACTCACATGGGCTGCTAAGAGCTGATCATTGGAGTGTATATACCAATAGTACATACATCTAAAAGCTGTGTATTGTACGAGTACGAATACGGGTGCATACGAGTAGAATTGTTGATGAAACTGAACGAGGATGTAATTGTAAGCATTTTTGTTAAGTAGAAGTATTTTGATAAGTGTATTGAAGTCTTTCAAAAGTGTATAAATACATATTAAAACACTACATGTATATACATTTTAACTGAGTCGTTAAGTCATCGTTAGTCGTTACATGTAAGTGTTGTTTTGAAACATTTAGGTTAACGATCTTGTTAAATGTTGTTAACCCAATGTTTATAATATCAAATGAGATTTTAAATTATTATATTATCATGATATTATCATGTATGAATATCTCTTAATATGATATATATACATTAAATGTCTTTACAACGATAATCATTACATATATGTCTCGTTTAAAAATCATTAAGTTAGTAGTCTTGTTTTTACATATGTAGTTCATTGTTAATATACTTAATGATATATTTACTTATCATAGTATCATGTTAACTATATATATATCCATATATATGTCATCATATAGTTTTTACAAGTTTTAACATTCGTGAATCACCGGTCAACTTGGGTGGTCAATTGTCTATATGAAACATATTTCAATTAATCAAGTCTTAACAAGTTTGATTGCTTAACATGTTGGAAACATTTAATCATGTAAATATCAATCTCAATTAATATATATAAACATGGAAAAGTTCGGGTCACTACAAATCTCACCTTCCCCCGATACGCCCTAAAATTCTTCATCATCTACTTACTAGGATTAGCATGGAATGATGCGCCCGAATCCATGACCCAAGCTTCAATCGAATTTTCAACACAACACACCAAAGCGTCATCCGTATCTTCGAAAGTGAAGTTCACCCTAGCTTTATCCACCTTTGGATTCTTACATTGAGTGCTAAAGTGACCCTTTTGATTGCAATTCCAACAAACCGCAGATTCTCGGTCCTTAGAGTTATACCTCTTTTTGAATTTCTTACCCTTCTTCGTACCCTTATCGTTCTTCCTGCCCCTGTCGGTATTTAAGAGTGACCCTGATGATTCCCTGGAATTCCTCCTACGAGTTTCTTCCCCTAGAATCAAATCCTTGATCCCCACAAGCTTGAGCTTAGTGGTTCCTGTGAAACTACTAACTGCAGTTACTGTACCCGACCAACTTTCAGGCAAAGATGAAAGCAAAATCAGTGCCTGAAGTTCATTATCAAACGCAATCTCCACCGAAGCCAATCTTGTAATGAGATTGTTAAAATCATTGATATGATCTGCAGCACATGCACCTTCTTTCATCTTTTGGTTGAACAATTGACGCATGAGAAAAACCTTATTACCACCGTTAGGTTTTTCATACATGTTTGTAAGTGCCTTTAAGCACCCAAACGTAGTCTTCTCGTTAATAAAGTTGTAAGCAACGTTTTTTGCAAGAGACATCCTAACCGCCCCTAAAGCTTGGCGATCTAGGAGATCCCAATCTTCTTGTTTAACGCTATCAGGCTTCTTCTCTTCAAGTGGTAAGTGTAATTTTTTCTGGTACAAATATTCTTCTATTTGCATCTTCCAAAACCCAAAATCTTTTCCATCGAACCGATCAATCCTAAACTTTCCTTCTTCCGCCATCGCGCTCAATACGAACCTTGTGCTCTAGATACCAGTTGTTAGGAATTTATGGATCCAACAACGATCACAAATCAAAAGATTGTGATCCCACAAACGACAAAAGGGAAGAATAAAGTAAAGAAACGTAAACGACACAAGAAATTACGTGGTTATATGCAATCGGTTTGATTGCTTTAGTCCACGGCCAACTAGAGTGATTTTTATTGATATTTTCGTGCATATGTTACAGGGTTACTATAAGATGTATTTATAATAAAGAAACAACTTAGAGAGCAAGAAACAGCAATTCTGGAAACTTACTCTCCGTCGGGCATGGGCCGCGTCGCGGCTAGATGTGGCCGCGGCGCGCCTCAACGGCTAAATCCAAAACAGTGAAATCTCCAAACTCGACCCCTGTTCATACACTAGGCCGCGTCGCGGCTACAGAGAACCGCGGCGCGCCTCCCCTGTTGTTTTGATATTTTTCACACATCTAACATGAGTCATATCAGTTTTCATACTGCAAATTTTATAGTAACATTATTTTTTAATAATTACTCTACTAAAGTTACCTAAGGCGGTCTTTTTTAGATTATCGATGAAACATCTATGAACGAGCACATTGGCTCCCTCATAAAAGATAAACCTCGGGTAATCCTGAGCACGAGACGTGATACCAGGTGAACTGCGCACTACGCGCACCCTCTGGTCACACTCACTTTCTGAACGATTTGGCATAGCCAGGAATCAAATTCGGGTGGTGTACTTTATTGAGCAATTCGGTGGTCATTCAGGCAAGCCTGTTTGGTTTAAGTTGTTATTTATATATGTATTATACAAATAAAATAGGTTATACGTAGGAAGTTGGCCTCTTTTAGTTTTATTTGGTTTACGTATTTTAATTCTCGAGTAAGCTTCTACCATCGTTAAATCTTGACTCCGGCCCTGAATCTAATAAATAATATTCAAAAATGAAAAAGAAAAACATTAGTTAATTATTATGGGGTACAAATCTAGACGTGAATGGGGCAGCTAAACAGACGAAAATCCAGAAGAAGGTTCCGAAATATGAAGTAAGCCATAACATGAGCATACCATTTCTGATACCGATTTCATTTTCATTTTCAACAAAATATATTAATATTTAATATAATATATAATAACTAGATAATAAATATATACGACCAAATAGTCAAACCCCAATTCCCACGATTTTGAAGACTAGACCCAATCAACATCACACAAATTTCCAACCTCTATGGCTCTATATATACAAAATTCTCATTTCTAGATTAAACCTTTAATTCCACAAATGCATTCTCATCCTCAACCATCATCTTTTATGTTAAACCGCATCATTTACATCTTATCTGAGCACCCAACGGTTGTCGGATTCCGTTGGAGCCATGCCCAATCATGGGGTGCCACGTGGGTGTTTCTCTTCTCATTCATCTCCCTTTACTTCGCCGTCTCGATCACTCTCCACGTCATCCTCCTCCTTTTCCGGCAGCGTTCCCGACCAGTCCCGCTCGGCCTTGTCCCCGCTGTTCACAGCCTCGTCATGGCTGTGATCTCGGCAGTTATACTGGCAGGCACCCTAGCCTCTGCAATCGCAGAGATTAGAGACACCCGTTGGTTTTGGGGTCGTACCAAAACCCCACTACAATGGCTCCTTTGTTTCCCACTTGGCACGCGCCCATCTGGGCGCGTCTTCTTTTGGTCATATGTTTTTTACCTATCACGTTACCTACACGTGATTAGAACCTTTTTTACAATTTTACGGCGGCGTAAGCTTTCGTTATTCAAACTTTTAACTAATTCTATTCCGATGGTGATGTCGTTTCTTTGGTTGGAATTTTCACAATCGTTTCAAGTACTTGAGATTGTTTTCACCACTTTTACTTATTCGGTTGTATACGGATACCGGTTTTGGATGGAATTAGGATTACCAACGGTATCGTTTCCGTTGGTGGCTAACATTCAAATGATCTTGTTAGGTTTAAATTTGGTTTGTCATTGTGGGGTTTTGTTTTTGCAAATAAGGGGAGATGGTTGCAATGGAATTGGGGCTTGGGCTATCAATTCAATCCTAAATGGTGCATTCCTTTTTATGTTCTTAAATTCATTTGTTAAAATGCGTAGGCTTCATCGAAAAGCGATAGGATCAACGACAACGAATGGCAAAAGCGAATAAGCGACACGATTAAAAGTTTGCAATAGCCCCTACGATCTGATTATTCATAAACGTTGATAACCAACAAGACTGAACGTGGTCACACAAAGGCTGGATTCTTACATTGGAGTTCATTTTATTCATAATGAAAATTAATTAATTCGACACGTAAATGTTTGTAAAGTGGAAGATTGAGCATGTTTGTGGCATGTATGATTTTATTGATGTATAGATTATGCAAACACAAACCGAAAGCACGAAATGAGGTAAAATAGATCTTTGTATAGTTTGAGAGGCAGGAACTTTGTTTATGGTTTGTAATTGTATTTCTAAGTCAAACAAGGAGCACGACGGTGTTAATTTAATAATATAGTTTTTTTTAACAATGTTTTTAGTGGACGATTTTCCGTTAATTCTTTATTATCATGCTTTAGAACTTACATTGTAAACAATGACATATGTTTTATATTATATTGAATATGAATATATATCAATTTTTGCGGTCAATTTCCAAAACCTGAGTCAATGTTATGGATATTGGTATATAAAGTGACATTTAATATTTAACGAGCATAAAAAAAATCCGCGCTTCGTTGCGAGGTGGTTTTAGTCGGTTAACAGGCGGTTAATTGAATGTGAAAAAACGGTTAACGATCGAGTAATAAAACGTTTAAAAATTAAATGAATGAAAGAAAGAAGTGTTTGGTCGTTAATTGAACGGATTAAAAATACGGTTGACGGTTTTTTAATTGAACGTTTAGAAACACTGTTGGTTAAAAAAAGTTAACAGTTAGTTAGTTGCATGATAAAAAAAATAAAGGAATAAAATTAAGCTGAAAAAAGTGAAAAAAGTAATTAAAAATAATGATAAAAAAGCAGAGAAAAATTTATCAAATTACCCAATATTGGGGGTAATTACGATAATGCCATGATGCATAGCAAATAAAACTCATGACAATTGATATTAACGCATAATGTATAATGTATAATATAATATATACTTCATTCTTTTCAATTTAATAGTCCTCATAAAGAAGAGATATAATTTAAGAAAAATGACTGCCACGTGTATTTTTTGTCTACTTTTCAGTTTCACCATTCCCCCTTACTTTTTACCTACGTTTTTGTCTTACTTGTATAAATTAAGATGATGATACGCATAATGATCCGTCTCAGAAGGACACTAGTTAGCAGCATCCCGGAAAAAGAACATCTTCCCGGCCTCACCTCGGTAACCCGGTCCAAAGGTTACTTATGCACATACCCGGGAAGGATCACTCCAGACAAAGGATAGCCGGGACGCTGCATAAAGATCCAGCTCGGGCAAGTGTGCAGGCTACCGGAACCACCTAGCCGGATGCAAAGGCATTAAGAAGACAAGAGCTATATTAACACACAAATAGGCCTGCCGATAAACCAGCAACAATCTTGCCCAGTCGTAACACTACCGTGAAGGAACACTTGGAATAAACGTCAGGCAAAACTTTCTTCCCTGGACAAAGAGCAAGACATCCACCCGTCACAATCTACCCGGATCAGCCACACTCTCGGGATTATCATGTCTTCCCAGCTTAGGTGTCCGGTCCCGGGACAAGCACGTTGTCCCGGAACAAGCACACCATCTCGGGACAAACACCTTGTCCCGGAACAAGCACTTTGTCCCGGAACAAGCACATGATCCCGGAGCAAATACGCAAAGAAGCTGCACAACACGTCAGCTCACGAATCAAGGAAAGTTTGTTAGGATCTGTTTGTTATTCCTATGAAAGGGACAGGTGCCACGTCAACCTTTGGGATTAGCGAAGTCTGTTATAACCATGAAAGAGACATGTGCCACGTCACCATTCCCTCATAACATCTATAAATACGCGGACAAGATCATTCATTCGACAACACTAGATGCATTAATGTTACTCTGCTCACATTAATTACAGTAACATCTCTCCAGTCGATAACACAATTTCGATGAAGGTTCCGGTCGATATCGGAATTAATCTCTGCTCTAAGATATTAACTTGTTCGATTCCGATCGAACAAGGTTAATCCCATCGATTGTTTTACGCCCTTGAAATCCAGATTTCAAATCGGGGTTCGCACAATTATTGGAGTTAAAACATTCGATCCACTCTTTTTCCAAATCAAGCACTCAAAACTGAAATCTATTTACACGGAACGATTTTGGTTTGATCATAATAGTATAAAAGAACTTTAATCAATTATTTTTTTTTTATAGAAGTGAATCACTAATTTGAAACAAATCAAAAAAAAAGGTAGACTATTAATATGGGACCGAGGAAGTAATAGACGTAGTATAAACTACGGAATAATACTAATACTAATACCTACAAATATATATACTAATACCAATACCCGCAAATATATACTACGTAATATATATATTGATACTAATACTAATACTAATACTAATACTAATATTAATACTAATACTCACAAATAATATATATATATAATATTAATACTAATACTCACAAATAATATATATATATATATATATATATATATATATATATATATATATATATATATATATATATATATATACTAATACTAGTACTAATATATATAATATTTAATATTTATGACCCGCAAAATTTGTGGGGTTTTGAAAAGAACAAATTAAATATTAAATTAGAAAATGTATTTGCTAGAACGTTTTTCAAGTTATCCATATCAGTTGTAAATTCAACCTCTTTTTGCAATATATATAATTTCAATAATTTCATTTTTTCGATTTGATTTGCTAACGATTCCATGTTATACATTTTGAGTTTTGAGTCCATTACTATTTATTTGTTTTGTTATGAGTTCTAGATTGTTAGAGCCAAATTGTCAGTCCATTAGATTTTTCCCATTTGATTATAAACTAGTTTACGAATCCTCACTTCGCGCCGGGGTTCAGTTTTCAATGTATTTTAGTGCGTTTAATTTGTAAAATTATTTCGTGGCTAACGATGATGTCGTTGAAGCGCAACTCGAGTCGAACTAAAAGGTATAACCCGCGAAAGATTTAAATGTTATTTTAAATTAACAATATATGTGCATCTCCGCGTTTCGCTATGGAATTGTCGACTTTTAAAAATTTAACGCAAAATCAACGTGTATGAAAAGTACCTCAAATATTTAGCGCTTTTTAAAAAGAGTCCATTTTGCGTATAGTTAGTGACATTGTGTTCCTAAAATTCTTTCGAGTTTAACGATGGTGTCGGAAAAATTTAACTCGTTGCGAGCGAGAAGATATGACCCGTTGAATATTTGGGTGGAGTTTCGTTAAGATTTTTTATAAAAATGATTATTTGACACTTTACCCCCTGTTTGGGGGGCCGTTTTTATTTTTGAACAAAGTTTGGGGTTTTTTTTTCGAAAAAGGGAAAAAAACTGAAAAAATGTGAAAAGACGAAATATATTATATAATATTATTATAGTTATAATAACGGGGAGGCGAGTTGGGTCGGGTCGGGGTAAGGGGGTAGGGTTGGGGGGTGTTTTGTATTTTCTCGAGGGTGTGGGGTTTTTTAGTAAAATTGGGGAGGGGGCTGATTCGTACGTTGATTAAAGTTTGAGGTTCTTAGTGTGAGATTGAGATAGTCCAAATAGTACTATTCATTTGGACTATGTCAATTAGATATATAGTATAATATAATACCTTGAGTTATTGTTTTTCTAAGTCATAATAAAAGAACGGAGTATTCATCTCCTCTACTAAATCCATCATGTACAATCCAAATTTTGGTATATTGTTTTTATCATAAGTTTCATCCCATTAAAATTAATGCGAGGGTCAAGTGTGTTTGCACATAAAAAACTTTAGGTATCATTCCAAAATATTTTCTTTAGTTTTTTTCTTATATGAAAAACGGTTTATCTAAAACTACGATTATTCGAGTTTGCAAATTCACATATTTTTACCGTAATTAAATAAGTTTGTTGTAAAACTAGTGAGTTAGTTGGGTAATAAACACCCGATACTTTTGTCGTCGCCTCTTTAAAAACTTGTAAAAAACTTGATAATGCTTCTAAGTCATCCCATGCGTGGTTTTTAAACGGTTTGGAAAATCTTTTTCTAAGTAATTTATCATTAAAACCGATTAAAGTTTTTTTTCTGTCGTAATATACCCTAGTGGTCTAGTGGTTCACCCCTTTGCACTTGTGCATTGGGATGGGGGGTGGGGAGGTCTCAAGTTCGTGTCACTGTCCTGAAAAAAATCCGTGGGATTTATTTCCTGAAAGCCGGATTGCCCCGGGGAAGGTTTTACCGACCCGTATTCAGGACCCAGGTTCGATCGCCTGCCCCTCGGGATGGTTTAAGGTTCGGATTCCTGTAATGCGGTTCGGGTTTCCTTCCCGAAAGCGCGTGCGAGCGTGGTGAATGAGAGTATTCGATGCTAACAACTTGCCTTTCAAATATATATATATATATATATATATATATATATATATATATATATATATATATATATATATATATATATATATATATATATATATATATATATATATATATATATATTTTCAAACATACGACTACCAGAATTTCATCCAGTATATAGTATTATTATCATAATAAGGCCCTAACTAAGTTCCATTACAAATTTTAACGAATTGTTTATAGTTATGATGCCGTTCGCTGCTCGTACGATATATCGTTACTAATAATCTTCTAAATTTTCTTTTGACAGACTACAACAAGTTAAACAATCTTTGTTAGAACCACAAGAATGAGCTAATCGTGTTCGCAATAGGTCCTATAAACGAGGGCTAGGACCTAGAGACTCCTTAGTTATATGAGATAACCACCATACTTCATAGAGATCAAGGAAGTCGTGGATGAATTCTCTCAATTTCATTATGTTTCATTGTCATTCTTAGTGGTTTCTCGTCCACATTCATCGTATTCATACATATCGACTCCTACACGAGGTATCAGAGCGGAACCTTCAACGAACCGAAGGAGATCCCTATGCGTGACGACCCTCATTTTTCCGTTAATTCTTTAACGAATGTTAATTTGACTTTTGTGTCATACGTGGATTAGCTAACATTTTTATGTAGCATTTATTTATAAATGTTAGTTGTAATATTACGTGCCAACTCTTATAACAAGAATTTCTATTCTTCATGATACGTGCAACTTGACGGCCGTTACCCGACTTTTTGTGACACCGCTATTTTTTTTTTAATAAATACGTGGCGGAAGCATAACATTAATTAAATACGATATCGACATTTGTACAAACCGATGTCACGTGTCATTAAAACAATTTACATATTAACAGGAAGAGACGTAAATACATTCTGTTTTCAAAAGTACAGGGTTCATATTCTAAAAGACCACATCAGAGTTAACCCTGTCAAACATAACATCATCATGCCCGTCTTCTCCCAAAAGCACTATCTACAAAAGCTAACAACCTGCAGGGAGGAAATAGAGGGGAATTAGCACGAAGTTAAGTGAGTACGACTAACTACAGGCCATAGCATACATAAGTGTTATACTAATCATGTCACAATAGTCTAACACACAAACATCACTCAAGTGCCGTCTACAGAGACTCTGGCGGCTCGGCCAAACCATTAACCACCAGCTGATCGGACTGGAGCTTACCAGAAGTTCCTCCACCACCGTATGTATATACATAATCCACACGCGACGGACGCGTCATTCACATATATACACCACGGCTGTCTAGGCTACCATAGAGGAACCCAACCCACAGGTTGATCTCTCCTACCGAGGCTACCAGACAATAGGGACGCACTGGGCTCCAGCAGACAAGCATCAACTAACATGCAGTCATCACAAGTACTAACTAACCACGACAATAAGTATATCTAACAAGCATGGCAATCATAATATAACATGCTTCTATATACTATATTCTCCAGATAGTCCCACTCACCAAATACCAGCAAACGAGAAGGTATTCAGCTATCTAATCACTAAACCTTCTCTTTCTCCTGAGAAAAACATATACACAAGTTAGTTTCTGTTCGTTAACATCAAATAACGTAATATATAAATTTTTGTATCAAAAAATGTCCGCTAAATTTTTTTGCTTAACACTTATGCACTTTCAAAATTTACATCATAAATATCAAAATACAAACGGGCAGCATAACGGCTAAAAATCAACACTTAGGTAAAATATTCGGCCCTGGACACTCAGTCGGTCGACTGACTCTTACAGTCGGTCGACTGTCTTTCCCAATCGGTCGATTCATTTGGTATTACATCAATCGACCGAAGGTAAATCTCAGTCGGTCGGTTCACTCAACAGTCGGTCGGTTGTCTTCGTCAATCGGCCGGTTCAACCCTCAGTCGATCGACTGTCGACCGACAGTCAGCCGACTGTGTTCATCTTCATCAGAAACTGAACAAAGGCTACGGACTTCACGATGAAATCCTCAAACCTCGATCTAGAGCTCGTTTTAAACACCAAAATCGACCACAACTTGTTCACTACTTGTTATAGACTCAAAACCCACAACAATTTGACCATAACAACACTTAAATCACTTGTTTTGACACAAATTTACACTTCTATGAAAACTAACACAAAACCTTAAATTTCTCAAAGATTAGAGCATGGAAGCTTGTGATTCTTACCTTAAAAGAATCAGTGAATCACAAGGAACACAAAGATATGAACAATTTGAGCTCTAAAACAAGAATCAAGGATTAGGGTTTGAATTAGATGAGGGAGATGAAGAACGGGTGTGTTTGGGAATTTTCTAGAAATGGGAAGAAGAACACACAGACTAGTCACTTAATTTAGGTTAATTTCCCACACAGTGCAACACACGGGTATTTATCAGTTATCTAATATCTTTCGCACATCATTTGGCAACCCAAACGGAATCCAAATTAAATAAATAAACCTGTTCTGTAACCCTTGTCACAAACTGGTCCTAACCACATCATTAAATAATAATAAATATTAAATAAAAATAAAAGCATATAATAACGCAATACAAACTTAAGGGCAAAATAGTAATCTTACAACTAGGCCCGATTGAGGATGTTACAAATCTACCCCCTTAAGAAGATTCCGTCCTCGGAATCTGGTCAAGGTCAAACAAATGGGGATAGCGCGCTCTCATTAACTCCTCGGTTTCCCACGTCAAGTTAGAACTTAAACTGTGCCGCCATTCCACTAATACCATTGAAATTTGTTTCTTCCTTAACTTGGTGACTTTCCTGTCCACTATTCTAACTGGTTCTTCTACTAGTTTCTTAGTTAAATCAACTTTCAAGTCTTTCAATGGAAGAATCTGACTTTCATCATCTACTTTGCACTTTCTCAGATAGCACACTTTGAACGTGTTGTGAATTCCTGCTAACTCTGATGGAAGATCTAAAACAACAGTTTGATCATTCAGAATTTCTATGATTGGAAATGGCCCAATAAACATCGGATCTAGTTTACCACGTTTACCAAATCTAATCACCCCTTTCCATGGCGAAACTTTCAGATAAACACGATCACCTACATTAAATGTCACAGGACATCTGCGCGGATCAGCATACATCTTTTGTCTATCTCTAGCTATTTTTAACTTTTCACGTGCAATTTCGACCTTTTCTGCGATTATCTGAATAATTTCGGGACCTGCAAATTGTTTCTCACCTGCTTCTAACCAACATGTCGGAGTTCTACACTTACGACCATACAACATTTCATATGGCGGCATTTCAATACTCGAATGATATGAATTGTTGTAAGCAAACTCTATCAGTGGAAGATGCGAATACCAAGAACCACCATATTCTTAGACACACGCTCTCAACATGTCTTCTAACGTTTGAATCGTTCGTTCACTCTGACCGTCTGTTTGTGGATGATATGTTGTACTTAAATTCTCACGCGTACCCAGATTCTGTTGTAAACGATTCCAAAAGTTTGATACAAACCTCGAATCTCTATTGAAAACTATTGACAACGGTACACCATGAAGACTAACGATTTTTTTCAAGTACAACTCTGCCAAATCACTCAACGAAGCTGTTTCACGAGTAGCTAAAAAGTGAGCACTCTTTGTTAAATGATCCACAATCACCCAGATCATGTCGTGTCCTTTCTGGGTTCGGGGTAACTTGGTTACAAAATCCATCGTTATATGATCCCATTTCCACTGAGGAATTTCTAACTGTCTTAGAGATCCATACGGTTTCTGATGTTCTGCTTTAACTTGCGCACAAATATGACATTTTTCGACAAAATTTGTAACATATGTCTTCATTGTCGGCGACCAATACAATGTTTTCAAGTCACTATACATCTTTGTACTACCTGGATGCACTGATAATCTCGATTTATGCACTTCAGTAAGGATTAAATCCCTCAAATCTCCAAGCATAGGCACCCAAATTCGGTCTTTATAGGTCTTTAATCCTCTAGAATCGTTGCATAAGTCAAATTTTCTTTTGGTCATTTGTTCAGTCTTTAGGTTTTCGTCATTCAAAGCTACTAACTGTACGGTTTTCAATCGATCAATCAAATCTGAAACTATCTCAATTCTCATAAATTTGGCATTTTTGACTGTTTTCTTACGACTCAGAGCATCTGCGACCACATTTGCTTTACCCGAATGGTACTTAATCTCACAATCGTAGTCTTTAATCAGTTCTAAACATCGACATTGACGCATATTTAATTCTTTCTGCGAAAAGATATATTGAAGACTCTTATGATCTGTATAGATTTCACAATGCGTACCATACAAATAGTGTCTCCAAAGCTTCAAGGCAAACACAACTGCAGTTAACTCTAAATCATGAGTAGGGTAATTTCGTTCATGATTCTTCAACTGTCATGAAGCATACGCTATAACTTTATTTCTTTGCATCAAAACACAACCTAGACCTGCGTGTGACGCATCGCAATAAACCACAAAATCTTCTGTTCCCTCTGGTAAAGCTAGAACCGGTGCTTGACATAACAACTGTTTGAGAGTCTGAAAAGCCTTTTCTTGTTCATCAGTCCATCGAAAGGCTACATATTTTCTGGTTAACTTATTTAACGGACCTGCTATTTTAGAAAAGTCTTTAATAAATCTGCGGTAATAACCCGTTAAACCCAGAAAACTCTTAATTTCTGTCGGCGTTTTCGGTGAGTTCTAATTCATTACAGCTTCTATCTTTAACTGATCTACTTTAATACCCTGTTCACAAATCACATGACCCAGAAACTGTACGTAGCCAAAATTCACATTTAGAAAACTTAGCGTACAACTGTTCCTGTTTCAGGAGCTCTAACACCAACCTCAGATGCGTAGCATGATCTTTCTCGGTTTTCGAATATATCAAGATATCATCTATGAAGACAATCACAAACTTGTCAAGATACTAATGACACACCCTGTTCATGAGATCCATAAACACTGCTGGCGCGTTAGTTAACCCAAATGGCATAACTAAAAATTCGTAATGACCATATCTAGTTCTGAACGATGTTTTCGGTATATCACTCTCTGCAACACGTACCTGATGATACCCTGAACGTAAATCAATCTTTGAAAAGTAAGAAGCACTCTGTAACTAATCGAATAAATCATCTATTCTCGGTAAGGGATACTTATTCTTTATTGTTCTCTTATTCAAATCACGGTAATCTATACACATACGAAGCGACCCATCTTTCTTTTTCACAAACAACACAGGAGCACCCCATGGTGAAGAACTTGGTCGAATAAACCCCTTATCTAACAATTCCTGAATCTGAGACATCATTTCTCAGATTTCTAATGGAGCTAATCTGTAAGGAGCTTTTTCAACTGGCGTAGCATCGGGAACCAAATCAATTTTATACTCTACTTCACGTACTGGAGGTAACCCTGGTAAATCATCTGGAAATACTTCGGGAAATTCTGACACAACGGGAATATCAGTCACCTGCTTCTTCTCTTTCTTAACATCAATCACGTAGGCTATGAATGAATCACACCCTTTCGTTATTTCTTTCTGAGCTTTCATTAGGGAAACCATAGGAAAGTTAAATCCACTGCGCTCTCCCCTAGCTATCACTCGGGATCCGTCGACCAAACGGAAAGAAATCATCTTCTTATCACACTTAATATTAGCCCTATTAGTTCTTAACCAATTCATACCTATGACTACATCAAAGCTAGGTATAGGCATCAGCAAACAGGTTAAAGGGAAAGAATGGCCATCGATTTTGATCGTAATTCCAGACACAGATGATGTGCATGGAACCATTTTACCATCAGCTACTTCTATTCCCAAAGGCTCATCTAACATCCTAACAGGCAACTTCAACTTATCACAGAAGCCTAAGGACATAAAAGAACGATTTGCTCCAGAATCAAATAACACACGAGCTGGCAAGGAATTAACCAAGAACATACCGGTAATGACATCATCGGTAGCGGTTGCAGCATCTACCGTCATCTGAAACGCCCTTGCCTCTGCTGTTGGAGGATTCTTTCTCTTCTGCCCGGCAGTAGAAGCAGAAGATCCCCCCAGAAGTAACTGACCTTGCTCCTGACCCTGCCCCAGAACCGGATCTTGACGCAGATGGACAATTTGCCGATCTATGCCCCTCTTGATGGCAACTCCAACAAGCATTAGACTTAAAAGAACAAGCGGTTGATTCATGACCTAACACTCCACATTTCAAACACCTTTTGGTCATTGGAGAACACGGGCCGGTATGGGTTGACTTACAAACATTACACCACCCAGACTGACTTGAACTTGATCCACTAATACCAGACTTACTTTTCTGTTTAAACCCGCCTGACTTTTTACCACGAAAACCGGATTGCTTACTCGACTGCTGATTTAACTGTACACCCGATTGAACTTCTGATTTACCCCCAAAAGATCCACTTCTCGAACTTTCTCTTTTTGCTGCCATTATATCACCTTCTGTAACTTTAGCCATCTCATGAGCCTGCGCCAAGGTTGTTGCAAATCTAGCAACGGTTCTGTACTCCGGCTTAATCACCCGCATAAAATGCTGAATCTTATCTTTCTCAGTTGGTACCCACTGTTGAACGAACCTTAGCTTAGATGTGAAATCTCTGAAAACCTCATCAATCGTCATACTTTCTGTCATCTTCATACTCAGAAACTCGGTTTTCAATCTTTCCATCTCATACTCAGAACAATACTGCTCACGAACTTTAGCAGCAAATTGTTCCCAGGTAATTTGACTGATCTGTTCTTTAGGTAAATATGCAGTGATAGAGTCCCACCATTCCATTGCTTCACCTTTGAGAAGCCTACTAGCAAATAACACCATGGATTCTGGCTCACAAAAACATGCTTCTAACGCCCTCTCCACTTCTCTTAGCCAATTGAGGGTCATCGTAGGGTTTGTGTGTCCGCTGTACTCAGGAGGTTTGCAGTCCATAAACTGTTTATAGGTACACTTCCTTCTTGTCTCAGGGACTTGAAATGGGTACATCATTTGATTAGGAAAAGTCTGGTTAAACGGAAATGGCATTTGATAGTTTTGATAGGTATTTTGTGGAAACTGCGATTGGGAACTGCCACCGGCTTGATTATAAAAGTTAGGAGGAAAGGTTGTATTTAACGCACTGGTATTAGGGTTCCATTGCGCCCGTTCTTGTTCCAAGTCCTTAATTTTCTCCTGAGCTTCTAGTAACCGACTTTGAAGTTCTATTACTTCTTGAGAAGTTTCTTCTTCTGAAGATACATGTCCATCTTCGTCAGGGGCTCTAAAAGTACCAGTTCCAGGGACTGTAGGGCCAGTAGCGTTAGCTTCGTTATCTGTCATTGATGCACTACCACAACACTCACACCAAAGCTTAGTATAAATTCTGTTAGTACTAACAACTAACACATATCCTGTCCTAGTACTCACTTAACCCATCCCCAGCATGTTATGTTTGACATGACTCTTCTAAGTTTGGGAACATGACATGTAGATCACAATGCACATGCTGCCAAACTCAGCTCTGATACCAACTTGTGACACCACTATTTTTTTATTTATAATAAATACGTGGCGGAAGCATAATATTAATTAAATACGATATCGACAATTGTACAAACTGATGTCACGTGTCATTAAAACAATTTACATATTAACAGGAAGAGACGTAAATACATTCTGTTTTCAAAAGTACAGGGTTCATATTCTAAAAGACCACATCAGAGTTAACCCTGTCAAACATAACATCATCATGCCCGTCTTCTCCCAAAAGCACTATCTACAAAAGCTAACAACCTGCAGGGAGGAGATAGAGGGGAATTAGCACGAAGCTAAGTGAGTACGACTAACTACAGGCCATATCATACATAAGTGTTATACTAATCATGTCACAATAGTCTAACACACAAACATCACCCAAGTGCCGTCTACAGAGACTCTGGCGGCTCAGCCAAACCATTAACCACCAGCTGATCGGACTGGGGCTTACCAGAGTTTCCTCCACCACCGTATGTATATACATAATCCACACGCGACGGACACGTCATTCACATATATATACACCACGGTTGTCTAGGCTACCGCAGAGGAACCCAACCCACAGGTTGATCTCTCCTACCGAGGCTACCACACAATAGGGATGCACTGGGCTCCAGCAGACAAGCATCAACTAACATGCAGTCATCACAAGTACTAACTAACCACAACAATAAGTATATCTAACAAGCATGGCAATCATAATATAACATGCTTCTATATACTATATTCTCCAGATAGTCCCACTCACCAAATACCAGCAAACGAGAAGGTATTCAGCTATCTAATCACTGAACCTTCTCTTTCTCCTTTTCTCCTGAGAAAAACATATACAAAAGTTAGTTTCTGTTCGTTAACATCAAATAACGTAATATATAAATTTTTGTATCAAAAAATGTCCGCTAAATTTTTTTGCTTAACACTTATGCACTTTCAAAATTTACATCATAAATATCAAAATACAAACGGGCAGCATAACGGCTAAAAATCAACACTTAGGTAAAATATTCTGCCCTGGACACTCAGTCGGTCGACTGACTCTTACAGTCGGTCGACTATCGACACAACCGGTCGACCGTCTTTCCCAGTCGGTCGATTCATTTGGTATTACATCAATCAGCCGAAGGTAAATCTCAGTCGGTCGGTTCACTCAACAGTCGGTCGGTTGTCTTCGTCAATCGGCCGGTTCAACCCTCAGTCGATCGACTGTCGACTGACAGTCAGCCGACTGTGTTCATCTTCATCAGAAACTGAACAAAGGCTACGGACTTCACGATGAAATCCTCAAACATCGATCTAGAGCTCGTTTTAAACACCAAAATCGACCACAACTTGTTCACTACTTGTTATAGACTCAAAACCCACAACAATTTGACCATAACAACACTTAAATCACTTGTTTTGACACAAATTTACACTTTTATGAAAACTAACACAAAACCTTAAATTTCTCAAAGATTAGAGCATGGAAGCTTGTGATTCTTACCTTAAAAGAATCAGTGAATCACAAGGAACACAAAGATATGAACAATTTGAGCTCTAAAACAAGAATCAAGGATTAGGGTTTGAATTAGGTGAGGGAGATGAAGAACGGGTGTGTTTGGGAATTTTCTAGAAATGGGAAGAAGAACACACAGACTAGTCACTTAATTTAGGTTAATTTCCCACACAGTGCAACATACGGGTATTTATCAGTTATCTGATATCTTTTGCACATCATTTGGCAACCCAAACGGAGTCCAAATTAAATAAACAAACCTGTTCTGTGACCTTTGTCACAAACTGGTCCTAACCACATCACTAAATAATAATAAATATTAAATAGAAATAAATGCATATAATAACGCAATACAAACTTAAGGGCAAAATAGTAATCTTACAACTAGGCCCGATTGAGGATGTTACACTTTTAAGCTGCGATTTAAGGAAATAACATTTCTATGTTATTATTTGGTGATAAATACTATTTGTAATATTTAATGGAGCTTATAATTATATTAAAATTTTTAAAGTTGTGCGGTTTAAACCTGAAAACCGCAAGAAAATGTACGGTTAGTGAAAAACGGGAAAACATCTTTTAAGACAACAAAAAGTATAAATAATGTAACGACCCGGAAAAATTGCCATTGACGGCGCCGTTAACTTAGGTCCCATTACGTGGTCATAGTCCCTAAATGAGACGCGTTTGACCAAAATTATGTCGCATTCATTTGAAATGTGTATGACTTGCAAAGTTTTAAGTTACCAAATGGTTTGACAAAGAGTTTAAATTTACAAAAGTTATAAAGTATAATTAAAATGACTTGCGACATAATATAAGTTGAAAATCACGATTTCTATAAATAGCGTAAGTATGTATGCTTTAAGTTGAATCAGAAGGTGCTATAACTAGCGTATGCATGTATGCTTGACCCCAAGCAAGTAATCAAAGTGTGCGAAAGCATGTATCAAGTAGCCAAGTATGAACCTGAGAAACATATAGAAAACTGTCAACGAAAAACGTTGGTGAAATCATAGGTGTATTTGTAAACGTTTGAACCACAAGATTTAGTATTTCCATGAAGTTGATTATCCAAATCGTTTGCATTCCAAAAGTACGTTCGCGAGCACCCAATTATCAAAACTTAACTGTTTTGTACCCTGTTACGTAGTGTTAGAACATATACTATACTCGAAAAAATATTTCATCCGCTAACGGTAGCGAACCGTCCGACTGAGGGCGCGTCAAGCCCGCATGGATCCACACAACATAAGTTCACGTTTACACCCTACAAGTGTAACTAATGATAATTGAATTGAGGCTTTTTGTTCTAACTCGCTGTGGAATGTTTGTTTTCATACTTGTGTTCAAAGCATAAAAGTATGATACGTATATGTTTCTCATCCCATGATTTAAAAGTATAAAAGTTGTTGAAAAGATGGGACTATGATCTCACCGTAGTTGCACGCCAAAGTAATTGAAATTAAACGTTGTGCAATGAAAGTTGCTTAGCCTTGACCTAAACAAATAAGTTGTATCAATTACCGGTTACGTCACAAGGTGGGGCGAAATATGTTCGATTAGTCCTATGGCTCGTTACGACTCGATTATATAGCATGTGAATCACGTTGTCAAGTTTCATGCAAGATACAAGTACAAGAAGATTAGAACGATTGCATAAGTATTTGGTTAAGTTTGACTAAAAGTTAAACTTGGTATAATTCAAAGTCAACGGGGTCGGGTCGGGTATCCGACTATTTTTCTAAGTTATGTAATCATATATGTGCATGTTGGCCAAGTTTCATGTTAATCGGAGGTGCGTAGCATAGTTAGAATTAAACGTGAAATTAGAAATTTGGACAGCCCTCGGTAGTTCATCTGGACGGCGCCCAAAATGGCTGGACGACGTCCAGAAGTGAAGAACAGGACGGTGTCCAAAAGTTTGGACGGCGTCCAAAACAACTGGTCTGCTGAAGTGCTGAAATTTTGACAAGTCTCGAACCAAAACACTTTTAAACACAACTTGTGGTCGTTAAAAGTTCATTATCAAAGTTTCAAGTTCGTAAAATGCATTTCATGATTCGGGAACTTACTACACACATATAATATGCCGTTTTGTAGGTATTGAAATGTTCCGTTCATATTGATTATAAACGTTCCATATTAATTGATTTCGTTGCGAGGTTTTAACCTCTATATGAGACGTTTTTCAAAGACTGCATTCATTTTTAAAACAACCATAACCTTTATTTTACCAATAAAGGTTTTAAAAGCATTACGTAGATTATCAAATAATGATAATCTAAAATATACTGTTTACACATGACCATTACATAATGGTTTACAATAGAAATATATTACATCGACATATGTTTCTTGAATGCAGTTTTTACACAATATCATACAAACATGGACTCCAAATTTTGTCCTTATTTTAGTATGCAACAGCAGAAGCTCTTAGTATTCACCTGAGAATAAACATGCTTTAAACATCAACAAAAATGTTGGTGAGTTATAGGTTTAACCTATATATATCAAATCGTAACAATAGACCACAAGATTTCATATTTCAATACACATCCCATACATAGAGATAAAAAATCATTCATATGGCGAACACCAGGTAACCGACATTAACAAGATGCATATATAAGAATATCCCCATCATTCCGGGACACCCTTCGGATATGATATAAATTTTGAAGTACTAAAGTATCCGGTACTTTGGATGGGATTTGTTAGGCCCAATAGATCTATCTTTAGGATTCGCGTCAATTAGGGTGTCTGTTCCCTAATTCTTAGATTACCAGACTTAATAAAAAGAGCATATTCGATTTCGATAATTCAACCATAGAATGTAGTTTCACGTACTTGTGTCTATTTTGTAAATCATTTATAAAACCTGCATGTATTCTCATCCCAAAAATATTAGATTTTAAAAGTGGGACTATAACTCACTTTCACAGATATTTCCTTCCTCGGAAATAAGACTTGGCCACGGATCGATTCACGAACCTATACAAATATGTACATATATATCAAAGTTAAAATATAATTACAACCATTTTTATTATGTTTTAAAGATTTGAGTGTATTAAGTCAGCTGTCCTCGTTAATAACCTACAACAAGTTGTCCACAGTTAGATGTACAGAAATAAATCGTATATATTATCTTAAATCAATCCACGATCCAGTGTATACACGTCTCAGGCTAGATCACAACTCAAAGTATATATATTTTTAGAATCAACCTCAACCCTGTATAGCTAACTCCAACATTATTGCATATAGAGTGTCTATGGTTGTTCTAAATAATATATATACATGGGTCGATATGATATGTCAAAACATTTGTATACGTGTCTATGGTATCCCAATATTACATAATATATTAGAATACATGTATAATACAATATAAGTTAGCTAGGATACGATTTGTATAGATTTGTTAAACATTTCCCGTAGTTAAAAAGATCAAAAATATCCAATCTTGTTTTACCCATAACTTCTTCATTTTAAATCCGTTTTGAATGAATCAAATTGCTATGGTTTCATATTGAACTCTAATTTAAGAATCCAAATATAAAAAGTATAGGTTTATAGTTGGAAATTTAAGTTACATATCAATTAATAAAGAGGTAGTCATTTCCGTCAAAAGAACGACATCTTGATGACCATTTTGAAAAGCATACTTTCACTTTGAGTTTAACCAAGATTTTTGGATATAGTTTCCTGTTCATATGAAAAATCATTTTCCCAGAAGAACAACTTTTAAATCAAAGTTTATCATAGTTTTTAATTATCCAAACCAAAACAGCCCACGGTTTCACTACGACGGCGTATATCCGATTTTATAGTGTTCATCGTGTTTCCAGATTTTAAATCATTAAGTTAGCATATCATATAGATATAGAACATGTGTTTAGTTGATTTTAAAAGTCAAGTTATAAGGATTAACTTTTTTTTGCGAACAAGTTTAGAATTAACTAAACTATATTCTAGTGATTACAAGTTTAAACCTTCGAATAAGATAGCTTTATATGTATGAATCGAATGATGTTATGAACATCATTACTACCTCAAGTTTTCTGGATAAAACTACTGGAAATGAGAAAAATGGATCTAGCTTCAAAGGATCCTTGGATGGCTTGAAAGTTCTTGAAGCAGAATCATGACACGAAAATAGTTCAAGTAAGATTTTCACTCGAAATAAGATTGTTATAGTTGTAGAATAGAATCAAAGTTTGAATATGAATATTACCTTGAATTAGAAAGATAACCTACTGTAAATAACAAAGGTTCCTTGATCTTAGATTATTACTTGGAATGGATTAGAAAGCTTGGAAGTAGACTTGCAAACTTGGAAGTATTCTTAATTTTTATGAAACTATACTTATGGAATTTATGAAGAACACTTAGAACTTGAAGATGGAACTTGAGAGAGATCAATTAGATGAAGAAAATTGAAGAATGATAGTGTTTGTATGTGTTTTTGGTCGTTGGTATATGGATTAGATATAAAGGATATGCAATTTTGTTTTCATGTAAATAAGTCATGAATGATTACTAATATTTTTGTAATTTTATGAGATATTTCATGCTAGTTGCCAAATGATGGTTCCCACACGTGTTAGGTGACTCACATGGGCTGCTAATAGCTGATCATTAGAGTGTATATACCAATAGTACATACATCTAAAAGCTGTGTATTGTACGAGTACGAATACGGGTGCATACGAGTAGAATTGTTGATGAAACTGAACGAGGATGTAATTGTAAGCATTTTTGTTAAGTAGAAGTACTTTGATATATGTCTTGAAGTCTTTTAAAAGTGAAAGAATACATATCAAAACACAACATGTATATACATTCTAATGGAGTCGTTAAGTCTTCGTTAGTCGTTACATGTAAGTGGTGTTTTGAAACCTTTAAGTTAACGATCTCAATTAATGTTGTTAACCCAATGTTTATTATATAAAATGAGATGTTAAATTATTATGTTATCATGATATTATGATGTATGAATATCTCTTAATATGATATATACATTACAATATCGTTACAACGATAATCGTTACATGTAAGTCTCGTTTCGTAATTCTTGAGTTAGTAGTCTTGTTTTTACATATGTAGTTCATTGTTAACACACTTAATGATATATTTAAATATCATTTTATCATGTTAAATATAGTGTATCAATATCTTAATATGATACATATGTATTTAGTAGACGTTATCATAACGATAATCGTTATATATATCATTTCGAGTTTCTTAACTTAGTAATCTCATTTCTTATGTATATCACACATTGTTAATATACTTAGTGAGATACTTACTCATCATAATCTTATGTCAACCATATATATGTGTCTATATATACCACAACATGTAGTTTTTACAATTTTGTAACGTTCGTGAATCACCGGTCAACTTGGGTGATCAATTGTCTATATGAAACTTATTTCATTTAATCAAGTCTTAATAAGTTTGATTGCTTAACACGTTGGAAACATTTAGTCATGTAAATATCAATCTCAATTAATATATATAAATATGGAAAAGTTCGGGTCACTACAGTACCTACCCGTTAAAAAAATTTCGTCCCGAAATTTTAAGCTGTTGAAGGTGTTGACGAATCTTCTGGAAATAGATGCGGGTATTTCTTCTTCATCTGATCTTCACACTACCAGGTGAACTCGGGTCCTCTACGAGCATTCCATCGAACCTTAACAATCAGTATCTTGTTTTGCTTAAGTCTCTTAACCTCACGATTCATTATTTCGACGGGTTCTTCAATGAATTGAAGTTTTTCATTGATTTGGATTTCGTCCAACGGAATAGTGAGAACTTCTTTAGCAAAACATTTCTTCAAATTCGAGACATGGAAAGTGTTATGTACAGCCACGAGTTGTTGAGGTAGCTCCAGTTGGTAAGCTACTGGTTCGACACGATCTATAATCTTGAATGGTCCAATGTACCTTGGATTTAGTTTCCCCCGTTTACCAAATCGAACAACGCCTTTCCAAGGTGAAACCTTAAGCATGACCATTTCTCCAATTTCCAACTCTATATCTTTTCTTTTACTGTCCGCGTAGCTCTTTTGTCGACTCTGGGCGGTTTTCAATCGTTGTTGAATTTGGATGATTTTCTCGGTAGTTTCTTGTATTATCTCCGGACCCGTAATCTGTCTATCCCCCACTTCATTCCAACAAATCGGAGACCTGCACTTTCTACCATAAAGTGCCTCAAACGGTGCCATCTCAATACTAAAATGATAACTGTTGTTGTAGGAAAATTCTGCTAACGGTAGGTGTCGATCCCAACTATTTTCGAAATCAATAACACATGCTCGTAGCATGTCTTCAAGCTTTTGTATCGTCCTTTCGCTCCGCCCATCAGTTTGTGGATGATAGGAAGTACTCATGTCTAGACGAGTCCCCAATGCTTGTTGCAACGTCTGCCAGAACCTTGAAAAAAATCTACCATCCCTATCAGAGATAATAGAGACGGGTATTCCATGTCTGGAGACAACCTCCTTCAAATACAATCGCGCCAACTTCTTCATTTTGTCATCTTCTCTCATTGGCAGGAAGTGTGCTGACTTGGTGAGACGATCAACTCTTACCCAAATAGTATCATAACCACTTGCAGTCCTTGGCAATTTAGTAATGAAATCCATGGTAATGTTTTCCCATTTCCATTCCGGGATTTCAGGTTGTTGTAGTAGACCTGATGGTTTCTGATGTTCAGCTTTGACCTTAGAACACGTCAAACATTCTCCTACATATTTAGCAATATCGGCTTTCATACCCGGCCACCAAAAGTGTTTCTTGAGATCTTTATACATCTTTCCCGCTCCGGGATGTATTGAATATCTGGTTTTATGTGCTTCTTTAAGTACCATTTCTCTCACATCTCCAAACCTTGGTACCCAAATTCTATCAGCCCTATATCGGGTTCCGTCTTCCCGAATATTAAGATGTTTCTCTGATCCTTTAGGTATCTCATTCTTCAACTTTCCTTCTTTTACAACCCTCTGTTGCGCCTCCTTTATTTGAGTAGTAAGGTTAGTATGAATAATTATATTCATAGCTTTTACCCGTATAGGTTCTCTGTCCTTTCTACTCAAAGCGTTGGCTACCACATTCGCCTTCCCCGGGTTGTATCGAATCTCAAAATCATAATCATTCAACAGTTCAATCCACCTGCGTTGTCTCATATTCAGTTGCTTCTGATTAAATATATGTTGGAGACTTTTGTGATCGGTATATATAATACTTTTAACCCCATATAAGTAATGCCTCCAAGTCTTTAATGCAAAAACAACAGCACCCAATTCCAAATCGTAAGTTGTATAATTTTGCTCGTGAATCTTCAATTGTCTAGACGCATAAGCAATCACCTTCATCCATTGCATTAATACACAACCGAGACCTTGCTTTGATGCGTCACAATAAATCACAAAATCATCATTCCCTTCAGGCAATGACAATATAGGTGCCGTAGTTAGCTTTTTCTTCAATAACTGAAACGCCTTCTCTTATTCATCCTTCCATTCAAATTTCTTCCCTTTATGCATTAATGCAGTCAAGGGTTTTGCTATTTTGGAGAAATCTTGGATGAATCTTCTGTAGTAACCAGCCAATCCTAAAAATTGACGTATATGCTTCGGAGTTTTTGGGGTTTCCCACTTTTCAACGATTTCGATCTTTGCCGGGTCTACCTGGATACCTTCTTTGTTCACTATGTGACCGAGGAATTGAACTTCTTCCAACCAAAATGCACACTTTGAAAACTTAGCGTACAGTTTTTCTTTCCTCAATACTTCTACCACTTTTCTCAAATGTTCTTCGTGCTCTTGATCATTCTTTGAGTAAATAAGTATGTCATCGATGAAAACAATGACAAACTTGTCAAGATATGGCCTACACACTCAGTTCATAAGGTCCATGAACACAACTGGTGCGTTAGTCAATCCAAACGGCATAACCATAAACTCGTAATGACCATAACGCGTCCTAAAAGCAGTTTTTGGAATATCATCCTCCTTTACTCGCATTTGATGATATCCAGACCGTAAATTGATTTTTGAATAAACCGAAGAGCCTTGTAGGTGATCAAATAAGTCGTCAATTCTCGACAGTGGATAACGGTTTTTGATGGTAAGTTTATTCAACTCTCTGTAGTCAATACACAACCTAAATGTACCATCCTTCTTCTTGACAAACAAAACAGGAGCTCCCCATGGTGATGTGCTTGGTCGAATGAAACCACATTCTAATAGTTCTTGCAGTTGGCTTTGCAGTTCTTTCATCTTGCTGGGTGCGAGTCTGTAAGGAGCACGAGCTATTGGTGCAGCTCCTGGTACAAGATCTATTTGAAATTCAACAGATCGATGTGGAGGTAGTCCCGATAATTCTTTCGGAAATACATCGGGAAATTCTTTTGTGACGGGAACATCATTGATGCTCTTTTCTTCAGTTTGTACTTTCTCGACGTGTGCTAGAACAGCATAGCAACCTTTTCTTTTTAGTTTTTGTGCCTTCAAATTACTAATAAGATGTAGCTTCGTGTTGCCCTTTTCTCCGTACACCATTGAGGGTTCTCCTTCTTCTCGTACAATGCGAATTGCATTTTTGTAACATACGATCTCTGCTTTCATCTCCTTCAGCCAGTCCATGCCAACTATTACATTAAAACTCCCTAACACTACTGGTATCAAATCAATCTTAAATATTTTGCTACCCAGTTTAATTTCTCGATTTTGGCATATATAATCTGCTGAAATTAATTTACCGTTTGCTAATTCGAGTAAAAATTTACTATCCAACGGCGTCAATGGACAACTTAATTTAGCACAAAAATCTCTACTCATATAGCTTCTATCCGCACCGGAATCAAATAAAATGTAAGCAGATTTATTGTCAATAAGAAACGTACCCGTAACAAGCTCCGGGTCTTCCTGTGCCTCTGCCGCATTAATATTGAAAACTCTTTCGTGGCCTTATCCATTAGTGTTCTCCTGGTTCGGGCAATTTCTAATAATGTGGCCCGGTTTTCCACATTTATAACAAACTACATTGGCATAACTTGCTCCGACACTACTTGCTCCGCCATTACTCGTTCCGACACCATTTGTTCCTTTCGTTCTGTTAACCCCTGGTCCGTAGACCTCACACTTCGCCGCGCTATGACCATTTCTTTTACACTTGTTGCAAAATTTGGTGCAGAACCCCGAGTGATACTTTTCACACCTTTGGCATAGCTGCTTCTGATTGTTGTTGTTGTTGTTGCGGTTATTATTGTTGTTGGGATGATTGTTGTAGTTGTTGTTGTTGTTGTTGTGCCATTTGTTGTAGTTGCGATTGATGTTGCGATTGTTGGGATAGTTGTTGTTGTTTTGGTGACTCTTATCACCATTTTCCTCCCACTTTCTTTTGACTAACTTCACGTTGGCTCTTCGGCCGCCTGTTCTTTAATTCTTCCCTCAATCTGGTTCACAAGTTTGTGAGCCATTCTACTTGCCTTTTGTATGGAGGCAGGCTCGTGTGAACTTATATCTTCTTGGATTCTCTCCGGTAACCCTTTCACAAACGCGTCGATCTTCTCTTCCTCATCTTTGAACGCTCTCGGACACAATAGGCACAATTCTGTGAATCGTCTTTCGTACGAAGTAATATCGAAACCTTGTGTTAGTAACCCTCTAAGTTCTAACTTGAGCTTATTGACCTCAGTTCTGGGACGGTACTTCTCGTTCATCAAGTGCTTGAATGCTGACCACGGTAGCGCGTAAGCAGCATCTTGTCCCACTTGCTCTAGATAGGTATTCCACCATGTTAACGCAATACCTGTGAAGGTATGCGTAGCGTACTTCACTTTGTCTCCTTCAGCACACTTACTTATGGCAAACACCGATTCAACTTTCTCGGTCCACCGTTTCAATCCGATTGGTCCTTCGGTCCCATCAAATTCTGAAGGTTTGCAGGCAGTGAATTCCTTGTAGGAGCATCCTACACGATTTCTTGCACCGTTAGCTGTATTGCTAGATTCAGAGTTATTGTTGGTATGTAGTGCGGCCTGTACTGCGGCTATGTTTGAAGCAAGAAAGGCAAGAAATTCCTCTTCGCTCATATTCAAGGTGTGTCGAGTAGTCGGTGCCATTTCCTTCAAAATAGTCAAATGAAACAATTTAATCACACAGAATATTAAGAGTAGTCAATAGTATCTCGTAGCATAATATGAACTCATTTATAAAAGCTTTTTCTTCATATTAGCGTTTTATAAGTTTAAATTCGGGTACTACCTACCCGTTAAGTTCATACTTAGTAGCTAATATACAATTCAACTACTACAATTCCATATGAAAAACTGATTATAATAATATATCACATACAAATATTCTTCAAACTTACAACTTCGCTATATTACATATAACATGAAATATAGTACACTATGATACCAGACAGTTTTGAAGATAAATCTAGTTAATACGCAAGTTGTTCAGCAAAGGAAATAAAGACACGTAATTCATAAGTCCAGAAACAAGTCATGCATTCTGGTTTTACTAAGACGACTTCCCATCCTTGGTCTTGTGGAAAATAACCGTTATGACCATTAGCTAGGCAGCATGTTGTAATATCGTCAAAAGGACGAGGGTTTTGGTAATGTCCAACAGCCCCGTAATAATCTAAAAACCTTGTTTCTCACCCCAACTACTGAATCCGTCACTTGTGGGAAAGTTTTATTTAAAAGCTGCAATCCGATGTTTTTTTTCTCACTTTGGTAAGAAGCGAACATCACTAACCCGTAAGCATAACATGCTTCTTTATGTTGCATGTTAGAAGCTCTTTCTAATTCACGACATCCTATGTAGGGATATGTTGAGTCAAAATAGGCTCTTAACCCGTAGCGTAAAATTGCATTTGGGTTCCTCGCATTTAACACTTTAAAGAAAACACGGCGTAACTTAAAGTCTCCCCAATGTGATATACCCCACCTATCAAAGGAAAGCCTTTTATAACCTAAGGCATTTCTGGAAAGTCTTTCAAATGTTTGACAAGTTAATTTCGCCATAACTAAATGTGTTGATGAATTCTGACCGACTCTAGACAAGATTTCCTCAATCATATCCTCTGGTAGGTCTTCTAAAATATTAGGTTGTCTACCCTTAACGTCCATTTTGTTTTTATACTGTAAAATATACAAGGATTAGATTCGTAATAACAAACAATACAAGCAATTTTTACATAGAACATAAAAGTAAAAGCACACTACAATACATTTATTACACAACATGCTCACACCCCTCTAATCTGAATCACTGGTTTCTTCTTCTTCGGACTTGGTTCTTTTTCCTAATCTTCTAGGGATATATGATGTTCCTCTAATACGAGTGATGTTAAAGCTAAGGGGTATAAAATACTATTAAATTTTAGCAGGAAATACTATTAAATACGATACAATTTTACACAACATATTTATTTATTTATAGAACGGATATACTTAAACCTTGCTACAACACTTATAGGTAGTGTACCTAATCGTACAGTAGTGTAGTTTTTAGTAAGTCCGGTTCGTTCCACAGGGAATCTTTAAACAAAGCTTAACGCTATATTAGTTTTAATTTATAAAAATACAAATATATAAATAAGTAATATTATTATTATAAAGGGGGGTTTTTACCGTTTAATGACCGGTTTGTCGATTTTAAAACTTAGTCGCAGTTAAAACCTAATGTAAAATATTAAATAAATAAAAGACTTAATTTAAAGCGTAAAGTAAATAACGATAATGAAATTGCGATAAATAAAAGTGCGATAATTAAAAAGTACGATAATTAAAAGTGCAATAAAATACAATAACAATAAATAAAAGTGCGATAATTAGAAGTGCAATTAAATGTAAAATAAAGGAAATTAAATATGAAATAAAATAATTATGCTTATTTAAACTTCCGTAATCATGATGTTTGACGTGTTGATTTTAGTTGTATGCACATGGGTTAATTGTCTTTTGTCCTGGATTATTCAATATGTCTGTCTGGTTTTTGTCCATAACAGTCCATCAGTCATAAATATAAAATGCGAGTATCCTCGTCAAATTATCCTTATACCCGAAGTCAAATATTCCAACTAATTGGGGACTTAAACTGTAACAAGGTTTTATTACTTTGTTTAATAATTACACCAGGATATCGACTGTGTGTAACCCAAGGTTTTAATACTTTGTTATCAATTATGCCAAGTGTCCTTGTACATAATTTCACCCCTGTTTTAATAATTATTGTGACTATTAATCCATTCCCGTGTCCGGTTAAATGAACGATTATTCGTACATATAAATACCCCGCCCATCGTGTCCGATCGAGTGTATATGGTTATTTATATGGACGTCCAATTGTAAATCTTTATATTAAAATTAATAAACTATCATTTAGTTAAACAAATATAAAGCCCATTAATAGCCCATAGTCTAATTTCCACAAGTATCATTCTTTTGTCCAAACCCCAATTATGGTACAAAGCCCAATTACCCAATTTTAGTAATTAGCCCAACATCATGATTACTTCGGTATTAAATAAGCATAATAATAACTTAGCTACGAGACATTAATGTAAAAAGGTTGTACATAACTTACAATGATTAAAAATAGCGTAGCGTTACACGGACAGAATTTTGACTTACACCCTTACAACATTCGCTAACATACCCTTATTATTAGAAATTAAAATATAAATTATATATATATATATATATTTACGTATATAGATAGAGAGGATTGATATATCGATATTTAAAATGTCGAATTGCGCTGGCTTTTATAGGCATTTTTGTCCAGGGAGACTCCGCGAGTTGCGGCCTTTTTGGCCTTCAAACTCCACAACTCACGGAGTTTGTTTCTACAGCTCATCTCATTTTGGAACCTTTCTTGCCGACAGTTTTAATATATAAATATAATTTATATATAATTTATATAATTAATTATATATTATATACATAGTTAACTTGTAATTTTTAGTCCGCTGCGTCGAGCGTTGAGAGTTGGCTCTGGTCCCGGTTCCGGAGTTTTGAACGTCCTTGCGTACAATTTAATATCTTGTACTTTGTGTTTTGAATCTTGTACTCTTGTAATTCTGAGACGTTTCTTATCAATAATTGGAACCTCTTTGATTGTATTTTGTACTTTTGAGCTTTTTGGTCGTTTGCGTCTTCAATTTGTCGAATCTATCTTTTGTCTTCACCTTTTATTATTTAAACAAATATCACTTGTAAATAGAACAATTGCAACTAAAAGCTTGTCTTTCTTGAGGAATAATGCTATGAAATATATGTTCGTTTTTAGCATTATCAAATATTCCCACACTTGAGCGTTGCTTGTCCTCAAGCAATATAGTCTTGAAATATACTAGAATCACTTCTTTATTCTTCACACTTTGTACATCAGTGATTTCTATACGGCGGTATAAACAATGGTAGTAACGATGTGGTTTACAGTCCCACATGACTATAAAATTTAGATCCATTAAGGAAATTGGATCTTTATGAAAACATTTGATCTTTTTGAAAATTCAATCTAGTTTTTACCCTAGATAAGTTTTCCGGAATAACCCTTCACCGGTATTTGCAAATTCTTTTTGTGGGTTTGGTGGGTTTCAGATTTGAAAATTTTAGCTCAAAACTTGCGGTTTTGTGTCACCCACTTGCTAACCTTGTATTGGGAAAGCAACACGTCCAGTATACTTGCTCTGTATATTACCTTTCGATAAACTACGGTACGGTTGTAAAGGAAAGCGTTGAACAAGCAACTGTTAAGGAAATGTCCCCTGACATGCTTTTGTTCATGGTCTAAAACGTGTCGGACGCAATTACTATCCTTTGTAGGAGCAATAGTAAAGCTCACCCTTATAATTTTTCTGGTCTGGCACAAGGTCCTGTCTTTGACCATGCTATGCAACCACCGTTCTTACGGTTGACACCCGAATTGGTTCAGGTGACCTAATGAATTCCAGGTGAATTCCTAGGATTTTACGTTCAATGGTAATGAACGCATTGAAAATAGGTTTTTAGAAAACAAATCGGTTTTAATTTGATCAAAATATTTTCTCGTTCAAGATCGAGTTTAGATATCATTGAATTCCATGAGTTTGAATTCTCAATCTTTAAGGTCAATCTCAAGGATTGAGTAATATCAGTCTTAAAAGCTGATTTTTGATCTTTTAAGGAGATTATCCTTTCTGGGGATCTGATTCATTAGTCTTATCAAGCTAATTTGCACAGTGCCCCCCATTGTACGAGATAAATCCTTCTCATGGTTAGGATAAATCTGACCACTTGGCGACCCTGTTTTATGCTGAGGTCCGTGGATTTCCTGCTGATTTTAGAGATGACTTTTCTAGGTTTTTCGTCAACCTACAGCTGGTCTGGACGACAACTTCATGACCTAAATCAAGAAGCGCGTTTCTTTTTCGGAAGACTTTACTTCCTTTTAATGATGGAATTGATTCATCGTGTAGATCCATCTTTTCTTTTCTTTCATTGGGTAAAACAGTTAATTATCGTCCAAAACAAAAGTATTTTCAATTATTTGTACAAAAATATGTGACATATGTTTAAAATAACTTGGTAATTTTCCCACACTTGGCTTTTATTTTCCTTTTTATTGTCCTCTATTCCATTTTAAATGAATTCTAACATATTGGTTTGTTTCTCAATTTATGTCCTTTCCGAGGTAACAATAATTTCGGTGTTAACACCTAGTTTTATCGTTCATAAATATGTATAAACATGATTTTGAGTTCATTTAATTGAAAATTTTGAAAATTTTTACTAGAATTGGGTAGTCAGTATATAAGACTAGGGCTGTTCTTTATTATCATAGAGTACTAGATTCTAATACAACTACTGCTTTACTAGTATTTTTAATGGTAACCAAGTGTTTAAAGTAAAAAATTTTAAAATCCGAAAGAATTTAACCCCTTCCCACACTTAAGATCTTGCAATGCCCTCATTTGCAAGAAATCAGTAACAATTTAAATTATTGAGGGTGATTAGCGTAGAAAAATGATTAAATTTTACCAAAGTTTCCAAACATATTGTTGTTTGTTTTCTGAATGATAAATGGTGCATATCATTTGTTCATTCCGTCTTGTTGTTACATCACATATATTTTGCATCTTGTCGTCAAAATTAGTTGCTTTTGCTGAACTTAATGTCAGTCTTTGAAAATGCGTTGTTTTACCCTGTTGTGTACATAAGATAAACTGCAACATATATACATATTTTTGAAGTTTGGTATATTACCCCACATTCAAAAATTATTAAAATCTAATAACAAAAGTTAGAAAATTATAAAAACTATTACAATATCAACATAAGTGCTAAATGTAGTAACATTACAAAAATAAAATAAATAAAATTAAATAAACTAGGGTTGATACTGATACCAGTAGGGGTTCCATGCATAACCATATGTGTTATAGACTGCTTCAGCTGGGTTATAAGTAGGATACGGTGGTTGGATCTCTATAGACCAGGGAGGAAATACGGGCTTTGGAGTAGGAACATAGTTTCTACCTATATGTTGGCAATGAGCTATGATGTGGTTTTGATGAACTTGTCAATCTTCAAATGCTCGATGTCTAGCATTTTCATATTCTTGTGAAGCTATAACCTTTGCATTTCTGTCATTTCATTTCCCCCTCCCACATTACCTGGCTGTTGATTTCTTTCAACCTGTGGATGTCTTCCATTATATTGTACTGCGGCGTTATTTCGCCTCTTCAAAACCTTAGCACCATGATATACATTTAAACCAATTATATCGTGGGGTTCTGGTTCTTCGATTAATAATCCCCCCGACTTATATCCACATCGAGATACTCAACAATTAATGTAATAAATATACCACCTCCTATTATACTGTGCGGTCTCATCTCCCTAACCATAGCCGATAAATAATAACCCACACAATAAGGTATACTTACAGCGCTTTGTGGGTCTCGAATACACATGTGGTAAAATAAATCTTGCTCATTTACCTTTTCCTTATTTTTACCTCGCTGTGTAATCGAGTTCGCTAGAAACCTGTGAATTACTCTTAACTCAGCTCTATCTATATCCAAATAAGAGTAATTTCCCCCTTTAAATCGGTGATGGCTAGTCATTTGACTCCATACACCATGCGTATCAAAATTTTCATCAATCTTCCTACCATTTAATATCAACCCTCGACAATCGGCAGATGCTAGCTCCTCAGGCGTATATATACGTAAGGCCTGAGCCATGTCTAGCAGAGACATGTGGCGCATCGAACCTCCTAACAAAAATCTAATAAAAGTTCGATCGGTTAAACTAGCTACCCGATCATTTATTTCTATACTACACAATAATTATTCACACCATACTTTATATACAGGTCTACGCATGTTGAATAATTGTACCCAATAGTTAAAAGTAGAATTACCATACCTCTGTGTAAGTAATTCTCTAATCCGTTCGCCCAATCCTACGGCTTCTAACGGTTCCCATTCTATTACCCTAGGTACTTCAACAGCTTTAGAATGAAGAGTGTGCAAGCTCCGTTGGTATTTTGGATAATCTATCCAACGTCTGTCTAATCTCAAGTTTGGGTGCAAATCTTCCACGTGCATATCTGAAAATGTCATAACTGGATGAGGTATATCTTGTTTGTAATAGTTATCAACATCTTGTTGTTCCGCATTCTCAGGAGGAGCAATGCGAGCTTGGGATGAAGATTCACCCCTTTCAGTCTGCAAAACACATCAAACACAATTTTTGTGCATCCAAATATGCATTAGTGTCAGCAAAATCATCAATCAAAATAATTACAATGACATGTTCAATTTATATCAAACTTATGCTCATTTTCATATTTTTATCAAATTTACACTTTTTCAAATAAGCATATACGAAAATGTTCGCTAAGTTCATAAGCATTCAACTCAAATAACATGTCAAAATAATCATTATTAGTAATTAAACAAGTTTCAAATGGCGTTATCTCTCAAAAATCAAGTTCATGAATTTTAGACTTGAAAAAGTCCACTTTAATTCTCAAAAATCATGTTTAGGCTCAAAGTTTGGATCATTTAACTACCTAAACATGTTACACTACTTAATTTAGCAATAATTCATGACAAAAATCGGCCATAACCTGTTTATATTAAAAAGCCCCAATTTTGCTCAAGAACACAAACCCTAGATTACTCAAAATTTAAAGTTTAAGGCTTCTAATCATGTTAAATAGCATCAATCTAGGTTATACAAGCATAATACATAAGCAATTTAAGCATAATTACACTAAAAAGCATCAAAATCGAATTGGGTATAAAATTGCTCAAGAACACTATTTTTCGGATTAAATGGTGTTTAGGTGTAGAAATTTACCGTTTTCCTTGAGTAATTCCTTGATAGCATCCCTCTCAACATGATTTTAGTAAAAAATGTGATGATTTTTGGTGAAAAATTTCAATTTTGGGAGTGTTTTTTCGGGTTTTTTTCGCAGTAAATTGAGTTGTGTGTGTTGGGGACTGATCTGTTCGTTCAGTTATATTTTTTTCTGTATTTTACATACTCCACGAGTCGCGGTGGATTTCCCCTTCAAACTCCGCGAGTCGCGGTGTTTGCATTTTTTTTTTTTATAAAAACCTTAACTTATAAAACAATTAATTAATTAATTTTAAAATTTTGTTTCCCTTGTTATTTAGGACGAGGTCGTTTCGGATCGATGTCCTAGTCCGTCCCTAGACAAAATTTTAAAATTTGTCTATTTAAAGCGCGGTTTTAAAAGCAAAGATTTTTGGGTTTTTTTTTTAATATTTTTGGCATACTTTAATTCAATAAGATTAAAAATAATGATAATAAAATTTCTCGTCCCTCCCTCGGGTAAAGCAATTTCGGTTCAACGACCTAGTCTTCAACTCACGACGAATTTTAAAAATCATATTTTTAACTTAGCGAAATAAAGTAAATTTTTGTTTTTAAATTCACGCCAAACTTAAATTTAAAATGCATAAAATTAAAAATTTACACCAAACTTAATTAAAAATTCATATTATAAATTCACACCAAACTTAAATTATATTTTTGTTTTTATACATACAAACTTATATTAATTTTCCAAATATTTACAATTTTAAAAGTTTACAATATTTATTTAATATTAATTTATTAATTTTTTAAAAACATGGTAAAAATAAAATTAAAAATCTTTTTGGCTTTTATCCCACTTTAATCAATCAAATATTATCAAAAATATACGCCCCTCTTTTCGGTAAAGTAATCTCGGTTCCATGACCTAATTTAACTCATGACGGATTTTTAAAATATTTTGAGTTGATTGATTAAAGATATTTATACTTTAAGAATAAACGGTAAATTTCTCAGTGATGTAATAAATTTTTGAATGATATCAATAATTTCGGTCGCAAGACCTAATTTCATCGCATACCAATTTAATACTTTATAGCGAACAAATTAGAGTTTATTATCAAAAGGTTAAAAATAAAAATAAAAATAAAAACTGTACAAACTTACCTGTGAAATATATTTCTTAGTGATATGCTCTAGCCCACTCATAAGATAGTCGGACTAATTGGTTTTCCATGGCTACATAGGCGTACCCTCGAGCATTTAATGTTTTTTCTTCTAAACATATGAACGGTCCGTCTCTGCATAAAGTAACAAATTCGGTGTTTGAATAGGTTTGATTATTTGAACATTTACCTTCGTGTGACCATTTTCCGCATTTGTGACATTTTTCAAGGTGTCGTGCTCTTCTTTTCGCTGCGGATTTTGATTTTCCTTTACCAAATTGTAACTTATTATCTTCGCATCTGGATTCTTTTCTTACTCCGTCCAATTTACCTCTGATTAATGATACGATTTCACTTGGAATTGTGTCATTATTACGTTTAGTGATCAAAGCGTGTAGCATTAGACCATGGTTTATGATAGTGTTCCAAATGAACATATATTTAGTAGCAATATCGTTCCAATATGTAAAGTTTTTAAATGTAATTTCCTTATTTTTAGTTGTAATAGTTAAATAAATAAGTGCGAAGACGAAAGACGCAAATCGCTCGAAAATGAAGATTTAAAGACAAAAACGAAGAATTGAAGACACAAAGGTCCAAAAAGCTCAAAAGTACAACATACAATTAAAAAGGTTCAAATTATTGATGAAGAACGTCTAAAAATGATAAGAGTACAAGTTACAAAACGCAAAGTACACGATATAAAATTGTACGAAAGGACGTTCGAAAATCCGGAACCAGGACATGAACCAACTCTCAACGCTCGACGCAACGGTGTAAAAATTACGAGTCAACTATGCACAAGAATAAAATATAATATTTAAATAATTCATAATAAGAATAATATTAAATAATAAAAAGTTGTTAATTGAGCATAGTTCAGGGGTCGTAAATGAAAATTCAATTTCTAATTTCGCCTATAAAAGGCTATGTAACGATCAATTGAAATATACATTTTTCTATCCTAAATCTATATATCGATCCATCTATCTATTATCAATATCTATATTCTATATCTCTATCATAATGTTAACTTAATAAGATATAACAATAATCTTAATTTTAATTTTAAATTATGATAATAATAAGATTTATGATAGAGATCGTTTGAGTGTGTAAGTCGAAATTCTGTCCGTGTAACGCTACGCTATTTTTAATCATTGTAAGTTATGTTCAACCTTTTTATATTAATGTCTCGTAGCTAAGTTATTATTATGCTTATTTAAAACGAAGTAATCATGATGTTGGGCTAATTACTAAAATTGGGTAATTGGGCTTTGTACCATAATTAAGATTTGGGCAAAAGACCGACACTTGTGGAAATTGGACTATTGACTATTAATAGATGGGGGGTATTGTCTAATTGAGTGACAACTCATTGGAGTCTGTCGAACCTATCTTCAAATTAATTATCCTAATAATTAATAATGATTATGGTTGTCCTATTTAGTGACGTTCATATGGAATCTATTATAATCATTTAATTAATTATTCGGGTTGGGTAATTGATTATTCAAACTGATCAAGTGGGTAAATTAATATTCATATCTAATCAAAACAGGGGTAGATTACATACAGTGATAACTGGTGTAATTGTTGACAGAAGTGATAACTGCGTCACAGTTTAAATCCTTAATTAGTTGAAATATTTGACTTCGGGTATAAGGGTAATTTGACGAGGACACTCGCACTTTATATTTATGACCGATGGACTATTATGGATAAAAACCAGATAGGTATCAAATAAACCATGACAAAGGACAATTAACCCGAGTAACAATTAATTAAAATCAAAACGTCAAACATCATGATTACGGAAGTTTAAATAAGCATAATCCTTTTATTTCATATTCTATCGCAATTTTATTTATTGTTATTTTATTTATCGTCATTTATTTATTTTACGCACTTTAATTATTGTCATTTATCTTTACGCTTAAAAATATAAAATCGACAAACCGGTCATTAAACGGTAAAAACCCCCCCTTTTATAATAATATTACTACTTATATATATATATATATTTACATAAATATAGTTTTATAAAAATATAGTACGTAATCACTAGCTCCCTGTGGAACGAACCGGACTTACTAAAAACTACACTACTCTACGATTAGGTACACTGCCTATAGTGTTGTAGCAAAGTTTAGGTATATCCCATCCGTAAATTAATAAAACTTGTGTCATATTTTGTAGTATTTCCTAGTAAAAATAATACTATTTCGTACCCTCACGCTACAACATCAGTTTAACTCACAGGAAGTCTTCATTTCGAAAAACCTAAAAAAAATAAAAATTCAGAATGGGGGGAGAAGACTAGTTCTTTAGGGTCTGCTAGGGAAAGACCATTCGGGTTCCATTTCCGAGAACTACACGAAAACAGAAAATCTAACTCTAACAGAAATACATATTATCCTTTAAAGACTTGATTCTCCCCACACTTAGTTAGCTGTGGTGTTGAAATTGTGATTAACTTCGTTGTCGACTACCATCGGACTATCTATGTAATGTTTAACTCTGTGACCATTAATCTTAAATTCAATCCCATTTGAATTTATTAATTCTACTGTTCCGTATGGGAAAACTCTTTTGACTATGAATGGTCCAGACCATCTTGATTTCAATTTTCCAGGAAATAGCTTGAATCGTGAATTGAAAAGAAGAACTCTGTCTCCTTCTTTAAATTCTTTTGAACTTCTGATTCTTTAACATGCCATTTCTTCGTTCTTTCTTTATAGATTAACGAATTTTCGTATGCTTCATGTCTTAATTCTTCTAATTCGTTTAGTTGACTTAATCGTAGACGTCCAGCTTCATGTAAATCAAGATTACATGTCTTCAAAGCCCAAAATGCTTTGTGTTCAATTTCTACTGGAAGATGACATGCTTTTCCATAAACAAGTCTGAAAGGTGTGGTACCCATTGGAGTTTTGTAGGCTGTTCTAAAAGCCCAGAGTGCATCTGATGTTTCGCGAGGTGTATATAAAATAGTTTATATTTTTACAGGAAATACTATTAAATACGATACAATTTTACACAAGATATTTATTTATTTATAGAATGGATATACTTAAACCTTGCTACAACACTTATAGGCAGTGTACCTAATCGTACAGTAGTGTAGTTTTTAGTAAGTCCGGTTCGTTCCACAGGGAATCTTTTTTTAAACAAAGCTCAACGCTATATTGGTTTACTTTTATAAAAATACAAATATATATATATAAATAATATTATTATTATAAAGGGGGGTTTTTACCGATTAATGACCGGTTTGTCGATTTTAAAACTTTTAGTCGCAGTTAAAACCTAAATGTAAAATGTTAAAAATAAATACAAGGTTTAAATTAAAGCGTAAAGTAAATAACAATAATGAAATTGCGAATAATAAAAGTGCGATAAAATAAACTTGCGATAATTAAAAAGTACGATAATTAAAATTGCAATTAAATACAATAACAATAAAAATGCGATAATTAGAAGTGCAATTAAATATAAAATAAAGGAAATTAAATATGAAATAAAAGAATTATGCTTATTTAAACTTCCGTAATCATGATGTTTGACGTGTTGATTTTAGTTTTATGCCCATGGGTTAATTGTCCTTTGTCCTGGATAATTTAATATGTCCGTCTGGTTTTTGTCCATCAGTCATAAATATAAAGTGCGAGTATCCTCGTCAAATTATCCTTATACCCGAAGTTAAATATTCCAACTAATTGGGGACTTAAACTGTAACAAGATTTTAATACTTTGTTTAATAATTACACCAGGATGTCGACTGAGTGTAACCCAAGGTTTTAATATTTTGTTATCAATTATACCAAGTGTCCTTGTACATAATTTCACCCCTGTTTTAATTATTCTAGTGGCTATTAATCCATTCCCGTGTCCGGTTAAATGAACGATTATTCGTACATATAAATACCCTGCCCATCGTGTCCGATCGAGTGTATATGGTAATTTATAGGGACGCCCAATTGTAAATCTTTATATTAACATTAACAAACTATCATTTAGTTAAACAAATATAAAGCCCATTAATAGCCCATAGTCTAATTTCCACAAGTGTCGTTCTTTTGTCCAAACCCCAATTATGGTACAAAGCCCAATTACCCAGTTTTAGTAATTAGCCCAACATCATGATTACTTCGGATTAAATAAACATAATAATAACTTAGCTACGAGACATTAATGTAAAAAGGTTGAACATAACTTACAATGATTAAAAATAGCGTAGCGTTACACGGACAGAATTTCGACTTACACCCTTACAACATTCGCTAACATACCCTTATTATTAGAATTATAATTAAAATTAAAATTAAAATTAAAATATAAAAATAAATATTTACGTAGTATTATGAGAGAAGAAGAAAAAGATGATGAAAAATGCTCAGAATTCGGTTGCTTTTATAGGGACTTTCAAAACTTGGGGCTCCGCGACTCGCGGTATTTTTGGCCTTCAAACTCCGCGAGTCGCGGAGATTGAAATTACAGCTCAGTCCCTTTTGGAGTCTTTCTTGCCGACGGTTTTAATTATAAATATAATATATTAAATAATTATAAGAATTATTTAAATATTATATTATATTTATGTGCATAGTTGACTTGTAATTTTTAGTCCGTTGCGTCGAGCGTTGAGAGTTAACTCTGGTCCCGGTTCCGGATTTTCGAACGTCCTTGCGTACAATTTAATATCTTGTACTTTGCGTTTTGAATCTTGTACTCTTGTAATTTCGAGACGTTTCTTATCAATAATTGGAACCTCTTTGATTGTATTTTGTACTTTTGAGCTTTTTGGTCGTTTGCATCTTCAATTCGTCGCATCTGTCTTTTGTCTTCACCTTTTATTATTTAAACGAATATCACTTTTAAATAGAACAATTGCAACTAAAAGCTTGTCTTTCTTGAGGAATAATGCTATGAAATATATGTTCGTTTTTAGCATTATCAAATATTCCCACACTTGATCGTTGCTTGTCCTCAAGCAATATCGTCTTGAAATACTAGAATCACTTCTTTATTCTTCACACTTTGTACATCAGTGATTTCTATACGGCGGTATAAACAATGGTAGTAACGATATGGTTTACAGTCCCACATGACTATAAAAATTTAGATCCATTAAGGAAATTGGATCTTTATGAAAACATTTGATCTTTTGAAAATTAAATCTAGCTTTTACCCTAGATAAGTTTTCCAGAATAACCCTTTACCGGTGTTTGCAAATTATTTTTGTGGGTTTGGTGGGTTTCAGATTTAAAAATTTTAGTTCAAAACTTGCGGTTTTGTGTCACCCACTTGCTAACCTTGTATTTGGAAAGCAACACGTCCATTTTACTTGTCCCGTATATTACCTTTTGGTAAACTACCGTCCGGTTGTAAAGGAAAGCGTTGAACAAGCAACTGTTAAGGCAATGTCCCCTGACATGCTTTTAATTATGGTCTATAACGTGTCGGACGCAATTACTATCCTTGGTAGGAGCAATAGTAAGGCTCACCCTTATAATTTTTCGGTCTGGCACAAGGTCCTGTCTTTGACCTCTATGCAACCACCGTTCTTACGGTTGACACCCGATTTGGTTCAGGTGACCTAATGAATTCCAGGTGAATTCCTAGGATTTTACGTTCAATGGTAATGAACGCATTGGAAATAGGGTTTTCAGAAAACAAATCGGTTTGTAATTTTGATCAAAATATTTTCTCGTTTAAGCTCGAGTTTAGATATCATTGAATTCCATGAGTTTGAATTCTCAATCTTTAAGGTCAATCTCTAGGATTGAGTAATATCAGTCTTAAAAGCTGATTTTTAATCTTTAAGGAGATTATCCTTTCTGGGGATCTGATTCATTAGTCTTATCCAGCTAATTTGCATGGTGCCCCCCCTATTGTACGAGATAAATCCTTCTCATGGTTAGGATAAATCTGACCACTTGGCAACCCTGTTTAATGCTGAGGTCCGTGGATTTCCTGCTGATTTTAGTGATGACTTTTCTAGATTTTTCGTCAACCTGCAGCTGGTCTGGACGACAACTTCTTGACCTAAATCAAGAAGCGCGTTTCTTTTTCGGAAGACTTTACTTCCTTTTAATGATGGAATTGATTCATCGTGTAGATGCATCTCTTCTTTTTTTTCATCGTGTAAAACAGTTTAGTTTAGTCCAAAGCAAAAGTATTTTCAGTTATTTGTTACAGATATATGTGACATATGTTTAAGATAACTTGGTAAATTTTCACACACTTGGCTTTTATTTTCCTTTTTATCGTCCTCTATTCCATTTTAAATGAATTTTAACATTTTAGTTTGTTTCTCAATTTATGTCCTTTCCGAGATAACAATAATTTCGGTGTTAACACCTAGTTTTATCGTTCATAAATATGTATAAACATGAATTTGAGTTCATTTAATTGAAAATTTTTAAAAATTTTACTAGAATTGGGTAGTCAGTATATAAGACTAGGGCTGTTCTTTATTATCAGAGAGCACTAGATTCTAATACAACTACTGCTTTACTAGTATTTTTAATGGTAACCAAGTGTATAAAGTAAAAAAAAAATTTAAAATCCGAAAGAATTTAACCCCTTCCCACACTTAAGATCTTGCAATGCCCTCATTTGCAAGAAATCAGTAATAATTTAAATTATTGAGGGTGATTTGTGTGAAAATGATTAAATTTTTACCAAAGTTTCCAAATATATTGGCGTTTATTTGCTGAATGATAAATGGTGCACATCATTTGTTCATTCCGTCTTGTTGTTATTTCACATATATTTTGCATCTTGTCGTCAAAATTAGTTGCTTTTGCTGAACTTAATGCCAGTCTTTGAAAATGCGTTGTTTTACCCTATTGTGTACATAAGATAAACTGCAAACATATATACATATTTTTGAACTTTGGTATATTACCCCACATTCAAAAATTATTAAAATCTAAGAATAAAAGTTAGAAAATTATAAAAACTATTACAATATTAACATAAGTATTAAACGTATCAATCATTACAAATTACAAAATAAAAAAAAATAAAAAAAAACTAAGTAGACTAGGGATGATACTGGTACCAATAGGGGTTCCAGGCATAACCATAGGTGCTATAGAATGCTTCGGCAGGGTTATACGTAGGATACGGTGGTTGCATCTCTATAGACCAGGGAGGGAAGATGGGTTTCGGTGTAGGAATATAGTTTCTACCTATATGTTGGCAATGAGCTATGATTTGGTTCTGATGAACTTGCCAATCTTCAAATGCTCTCTGTCTAGCATTTTCGTACTCCTGTGAAGCTATAAACCTTTGCATTTCTTGCATCTCATTTCCCCCTCCTACATTACCTTGCTGTTGGTTTCTCTCAACCTGTGGATGTCTACCATGGTATGGTACTGCGGCGTTATTTCGCCTCTTCAAAACTTTCGCACCATGGTATACATTTAAACCTATAGTATCGCGGGGTTCTGGTTCTTCTACTAATAATCCCCCCCGACTTATATCCACACCGAGATATTCAGCAATCAAAGTAATAAAAATACCACCTCCTATTATGCTATGCGGTCTCATCCCCCGAACCATAGCTGATAAATAATAACCCACACAATATGGTATACTTACAGCGCTTTGTGGGTCTCGAATACACATATGGTAAAACAAATCCTGTTCATTTACCTTTTCCTTGTTCTTACCTCTTTGTGTAATCGAATTAGCTAAAAACCTATGAATCACTCTTAATTCGGCTCTATCTATATCTAAACAAGAGTAATTTCCCCCTTTGAAACGGTGATGGCTTGTCATTTGACTCCACACACCGTGTGTATCAAAATTTTCATCTATCTTTCTACCGTTTAGTATCAACCCTCTACAATCGGCAGATGCTAACTCCTCAGGCGTATATATACGTAAAGCCTGAGCCATGTATAGTAAAGACATGTGGCGCATCGAACCGCCTAACAAAAATCTAATAAAAGAACGATCGGTTAAACTAGCTACCCGATCATTCAACTCTATACTATACAACAATTCTTCACACCATACTTTATATACAGGTCTACGCATGTTGAATAAACGTACCCAGTCATTAAAAGTAGAATTACCATACCTCTGTACAAGTAATTCCCTAATTGGCCCGGCCAATTCTACAGCTTCTAAGGGTCCCCATTCTATGACCCTTGGTACCTCAACAACCTTAGAATGAAGAGTATGCAAACCCCTTTGATATTTTGGATAATCTATCCAAAGTCTGTCAAATCTCAGGTTCGGGTGCAACTCTTCCAAGTGCATATCAGAAAAGGTCATGACTGGATGAGGTATATCCTGCTTGTAGTAGTTATCCACCTCCTGTTGTTCCGCATTCTCAGCAGGAGCATTGCGGGCTTGGGATGAAGATTCACCCCTTTCAGTCTGCAAAACACATCAAACACAATTTTTGTGCATCCAAATATGCATTAGTGTCAGCAAAATCATCAATCAAAATAATTACAATGACATGATCAATTTATATCAAACTTAAGCTCATTTTCACATTTTTATCAAATCTACACTTTTTCAAATAAGCATATACGAAAATGTTCGCCAAGTTCATAAGCATTCAATTCAAATAACATGTCAAAATAATCATTACTAGCAATTAAACAAGTTTCAAATGGCATTATCTCTCAAAAATCAAGTTCATGAATTTTAGACTTTGAAAAAGTCCACTTTAATTCTCAAAATCATGTTTAGGCTCAAATTTTGGATCATTTAACTACCTAAACATGTTACACTACTTAATTTAGCAACAATTCATGACAAAAATCGGCCATAACCTGTTTATATCAAAAAGCCCCAAATTTGCTCAAGAACACAAACCCTAGATTACTCAAAATTTGAAGTTTAAGGCTTCTAATCATGTTAAATAGCATCAATCTAGGTTATACAAGCATAATACATAAATAATTTAAGCCTAATTACACTAAAAAGCATCAAAATCAAATTGGGGAAAAAATTGCTCAAGAACACTAATTTCGGATTAAATGGTGTTTAGGTGTAGAAATTTACCGTTTTTCTTGAGTAATTCCTAGATAGCATCCTTCTCAACATGATTTTAGTAAAAGATTTGATGATTAACGGTTAAAAATTGTGATTTTGGGGGTGTTTTTGGTGTATTTTCGCGCAGTATTTCGGGTTTATTTTGCAGGTTTGGTTTTGTGTGGACTGAGACTGATCGTTCAGCTCTTTTTATTTTTTTCTGATTTTCGGTCCTCCCGCGACTCGCGGTGTTTGGACACTTCAAACTCCGCGAGTCGCGGAGTTTGCTAATTTTTTATTTTTTTTTTAATAATCTTTAACTTATAAAACAATTAAGTAATTAATTTTAAAATTTTGTTTCCCTTGTTATTTAGGACGAGGTCGTTTCGGATCGATGTCCTAGTCCGTCCTTCGACAAAATTTTAAAATTTATCTTTTTGTAGCGATTGTTTTAAAAGCTAAGATTTTTGGGTTTTTTTAATGTTTTTGGCATACTTTAATTCAATAAGATTAAAAATAATGATAATAAAAGTTCTCGTCCCTCCCTCGGGTAAAGCAATTTCGGTTCAAAGACCTAGTCTTCAACTTACGACGAATTTTAAAAATCATATTTTTAACTTAATGAGATAAAGTAAATTTTTGTTTTTAAATTCACACAATTTAAATATAAAATTCAAAATTAATATTAAAAATTCACACCAAACTTAAAACTTAAAATGCATAAAATTAAAAATTAAAAATTCATATTATAAATTCACACCAAACTTATTTTAATTTTTCAAATATTTACAATTTTAAAAATATTGTTTTTACAAAGTTTACAATATTAATTTAAGATTTAAATATTAATTTTAAAAACATGGTAAAAATAAAATTAAAAATCTTTTTGGCTTTTTATCCCACTTTAATCAATCAAATATTATCAAAAATATGCGCCCCTCTTTTCGGTAAAGTAATTTCGGTTCCAAAACCTAATTTAAATCATGACAAATTTTTTTTTTTAATATTTTGGGTTGATTGATTAAAGATATTTATACCTTAAGAATAAACGTTAAATTTCGCAGTGATGTAATAAATTTTTTAATGATATCAATAATTTCGGTCGCCAAACCTAATTTTATTTAATACCAATTTAATACTTTTTAGCCAACAAATTAGCGTTTATTATCAAAAGGTTAAATATAAAATAAAATAAAAACTGTACAGACTTACCTGTGAAATAGATTTCTTAGTTATATGATCTATCCCATTCATAAGATAGTCGGTTTAATTGGTTTTTCATGGCTACATAGGCGTAACCTCGAGCATTCAGTGTCTTTTCTTCTAAACATATGAACGGTCCGTCTCTGCATAAAGTAACAAATTCGGTATTTGAATAGGTTTGATTATTTGAACATTTACCTCCATGTGACCATTTTCCGCATTTGTGACATCGTTCTAGGTGTCGTGCTCTTCTTTTCGCTGCGGATTTTGATTTTCCTTTACCAAATTGTAACTTATTATCTTCGCATCTGGATTCTTTTCTAACTCCGTCCATTCTTTCTCTGATTACTGATACTAATTCACTCGGTAGTATGTCATTATTTCGTTTAGTGATCAAAGCATGTAGCATTAGACCATGGTTTAGTTCACAGGCAGTCTTCATTTTGTAAAAACCTAAAAAAAATAAAAAATTCAGAATGGGGGGAGAAGACTAGTTCTTTAGGGTCTGCTAGGGAAAGACCATTCGGGTTCCATTTTTGAGAACTACATGAAAACAGACAATCTAACTCTAACAGAAATACATATTATCCTTTAAAGACTTGATTCTCCCCACACTTAGTTAGCTGTGGTGTCGAAATTGTGATTAACTTCGTTGTCGACTTCCATCGGACTATCTATATAATGTTTAACTCTGTGACCATTAACTTTAAATTCAATCCCATTTGAATTTATTAATTCTATCGTTCCGTATGGGAAAACTCTTTTGACTATGAATGGTCCAGACCATCTTGATTTCAATTTTCTAGGAAATAGCTTGAATCGTGAATTGAAAAGAAGAACTCTGTCTCCTTCTTTAAATTCTTTTGAACTTCTGATTCTTTTATCATGCCATTTCTTCGTTCTTTCTTTATAGATTAACGAATTTTCGTATGCTTCATGTCTTAATTCTTCTAATTCGTTTAGTTGACTTAATCGTAGACGTCCGGCTTCATGTAAATCAAGATTACATGTCTTCAAAGCCCAAAATGCTTTGTGTTCAATTTCTACTGGAAGATGACATGCTTTTCCATAAACAAGTCTAAAAGGTGTGGTTCCAATTGGAGTTTTGTAGGCTGTTCTAAAAGCCCAGAGTGCATCCTCCAATTTAATGGACCATTCCTTCGGATTTGATCCTACGGTTTTCTCTAGAATATGTTTTAAAGCTCGGTTGGTATTTTCAACTTGTCCACTTGTTTGTGGATGATATGCGGTGGAGATTTTATGCGTTACTCCATATCTTTTAAGAACTTTCTCAAGTTGATTATTACAGAAATGAGTACCCCGATCACTTATTAAAGCTTTCGGTGTTCCAAACCTTGCAAAAAGACGTTTTAAAAAGTTAACTACAACTCGTGCATCGTTAGTTGGGAGAGCTTGTGCTTCCGCCCATTTAGATACATAATCAATGGCTACGAGTATATATAGATTATTATGAGATTTTGGAAATGGACCCATAAAGTCTATACCCCAAATGTCAAATACTTCACATACTAGGATGACATTTTGTGGCATTTCATCACGTTGACTTATTTTTCCGGCCCTTTGACAAGCATCACAGGATTTGCAAAGAAGGTGTGCGTCTTTGTAAATTGTAGGCCAATAGAATCCAGCATCATAAACTTTTCTTGCTGTTAGTTGAGGCCCATAATGCCCTCCTGTTGGTCCTGTGTGACAATGGTTTAATATTTTACTAGCTTCATCTCCAAATACACATCGGCGTATTATTCCATCTGGACAACTTTTAAACAGATGTGGATCTTCCCAGAAATAGTGTTTTAAATCACTAAAGAATTTCTTTCGTCTTTGGTACGATAATCCTTTTTCAAGGAATCCACATACTAAATAGTTTGCATAGTCTGCATGAAATGTCCCGTTCTTATTGATTAAAAACGTTCCATATTAATTGATTTCGTTGCGAGGTTTTGACCTCTATATGAGACATTTTTCAAAGACTGCATTCATTTTTAAAACAAACCATAACCTTTATTTTATAGATAAAGGTTTTAAAAAGCTTTACGTAGATTATCAAATAATGATAATCTAAAATATCCTGTTTACACACGACCATTACATAATGGTTTACAATACAAATATGTTACAACAAAATAAGTTTCTTGAATGCAGTTTTTACACAATATCATACAAGCATGGACTCCAAATCTCGTCCTTATTTAAGTATGCGACAGCGGAAGCTCTTAATAATCACCTGAGAATAAACATGCTTAAAACGTCAACAAAAATGTTGGTGAGTTATAGGTTTAACATATATATATCAAATCATAATAATAGACCACAAGATTTCATATTTCAATACACATCCCATACATAGAGATAAAAATCATTCATATGGTGAACACCTGGTAACCGACATTAACAATATGCATATATAAGAATATCCCCATCATTCCGGGACACCCTTCGGATATGATATAAATTTCAAAGTACTAAAGCATCCGGTACTTTGGATGGGGTTTGTTAGGCCCAATAGATCTATCTTTAGGATTCGCGTCAATTAGGGTGTCTGTTCCCTAATTCTTAGATTACCAGACTTAATAAAAAGGGGCATATTCGATTTCGATAATTCAACCATAGAATGTAGTTTCACGTACTTGTGTCTATTTTGTAAATCATTTATAAAACCTGCATGTATTCTCATCCCAAAAATATTAGATTTTAAAAGTGGGACTATAACTCACTTTCACAGATTTTTACTTCGTCGGGAAGTAAGACTTGGCCACTGGTTGATTCACGAACATATAACAATATATACATGTATATCAAAGTATGTTCAAAATATATTTACAACACTTTTAATATATTTTGATGTTTTAAGTTTATTAAGTCAGTTGTCCTCGTTAGTAACCTACAACTAGTTGTCCACAGTTAGATGTACAGAAATAAATCGATAAATATTATCTTGAATCAATCCACGACCCAGTGTATACGTATCTCAGTATTGATCACAACTCAAACTATATATATTTTGGAATCAACCTCAACCCTGTATAGCTAACTCCAACATTCACATATAGAGTGTCTATGGTTGTTCCGAAATATATATAGATGTGTCGACATGATAGGTCGAAACATTGTATACGTGTCTATGGTATCTCAAGATTACATAATATACAATACAAGTTGATTAAGTTATGGTTGGAATAGATTTGTTACCAATTTTCACGTAGCTAAAATGAGAAAACATTATCCAATCTTGTTTTACCCATAACTTCTTCATTTTAAATCCGTTTGAGTGAATCAAATTGCTATGGTTTCATATTGAACTCTATTTTATGAATCTAAACAGAAAAAGTATAGGTTTATAGTCGGAAAAATAAGTTACAAGTCGTTTTTGTAAAGGTAGTCATTTCAGTCGAAAGAACGACGTCTAGATGACCATTTTAGAAAACATACTTCCACTTTGAGTTTAACCATAATTTTTGGATATAGTTTCATGTTCATTATAAAAATCATTTTCTCAGAATAACAACTTTTAAATCAAAGTTTATCATAGTTTTTAATTAACTAACCCAAAACAGCCCGCGGTGTTACTACGACGGCGTAAATCCGATTTTACGGTGTTTTTCGTGTTTCCAGGTTTTAAATCATTAAGTTAGCATATCATATAGATATAGAACATGTGTTTAGTTAATTTTAAAAGTCAAGTTAGAAGGATTAACTTTTGTTTGCGAACAAGTTTAGAATTAACTAAACTATGTTCTAGTGATTACAAGTTTAAACCTTCGAATGAGATAGCTTTATATGTATGAATCGAATGATGTTATGAACATCATTACTACCTTAAGTTCCTTGGATAAACCTACTGGAAAAGAGAAAAATGGATCTAGCTTCAACGGATCCTTGGATGGCTCGAAGTTCTTGAAGCAGAATCATGACACGAAAACAAGTTCAAGTAAGATCATCACTTGAAATAAGATTGTTATAGTTATAGAAATTGAACCAAAGTTTGAATATGATTATTACCTTGTATTAGAATGATAACCTACTGTAAGAAACAAAGATTTCTTGAGGTTGGATGATCACCTTACAAGATTGGAAGTGAGCTAGCAAACTTGAAAGTATTCTTGATTTTATGTAACTAGAACTTGTAGAATATATGAAGAACACTTAGAACTTGAAGATAGAACTTGAGAGAGATCAATTAGATGAAGAAAATTGAAGAATGAAAGTGTTTGTAGGTGTTTTTGGTCGTTGGTGTATGGATTAGATATAAAGGATATGTAATTTTGTTTTCATGTAAATAAGTCATGAATGATTACTCATATTTTTGTAATTTTATGAGATATTTCATGCTAGTTGCCAAATGATGGTTCCCACATGTGTTAGGTGACTCACATAGGCTGCTAAGAGCTGATCATTTGAGTGTATATACCAATAGTACATACATCTAAAAGCTGTGTATTGTACGAGTACGAATACGGGTGCATACTAGTAGAATTGTTGATGAAACTGAACGAGGATGTAATTGTAAGCATTTTTGTTAAGTAGAAGTATTTTGATAAGTGTATTGAAGTCTTTCAAAAGTGTATAAATACATATTAAAACACTACATGTATATACATTTTAACTGAGTCGTTAAGTCATCGTTAGTCGTTACATGTAAGTGTTGTTTTGAAACTTTTAGGTTAACGATCTTGTTAAATGTTGTTAACCCAATATTTATAATATCAAATGAGATTTTAAATTATTATATTATCATGATATTATCATGTATGAATATCTCTTAATATGATATATATACATTAAATGTCTTTACAACGATAATCGTTACATATATGTCTCGTTTAAAAATCATTAAGTTAGTAGTCTTGTTTTTACATATGTAGTTCATTGTTAATATACTTAATGATATGTTTACTTATCATAGTATCATGTTAACTATATATATATCCATATATATGTCATCATATAGTTTTTACAAGTTTTAACGTTCGTGAATCACCGGTCAACTTGGGTGGTCAATTGTCTATATGAAACATATTTCAATTAATCAAGTCTTAACAAGTTTAATTGCTTAACATGTTGGAAACATTTAATCATGTAAATATCAATCTCAATTAATATATATAAATATGGAAAAGTTCGGGTCACTACACTGCAAACCATGGAATTTCATTATAATCTATCTTCAATAGATATTCATCAGGAAAGTTATCTTGTATGGCTGATTCATTTAGAACTTCTAATTCGGGATTTTCAAGACGAGAAAGATGATCAGCGGCGAGATTTTCTGCTCCTCTTTTATCTCGGATTTCAATATCAAACTCTTGTAAGAGTAAGATCCAACGGATTAATCTTGGTTTAGCATCTTGTTTTGAAAATAGGTATCTAAGAGCAGAATGGTCGGTATAGACCACCGTTTTTGCTAGAACGAGATATGAACAAAATTTGTCAAAAGCAAAGACAATAGCAAGGAGTTCTTTTTCAGTAGTTGTATAATTCGTTTGTGCTCCTTGTAACGTCTTACTAGCATAATATATAGGTTGAAATCGTTTTTCAATCCTTTGTCCTAAAACGGCTCCCATTGCAAAATCACTTGCATCGCACATTAGTTCAAATGGTAGATTCCAATTTGGTGTTATCATGATCGGCGCATTAGTGAGTTTCCCTTTAAGAATATTAAAAGACTTGATACACTCATCTGAAAAGATGAATGGAGCATCCTTTTCTAGGAGTTTATTCATAGGAGTAGCAATTTTAGAAAAATCTTTTATGAAACGTCGGTAAAAATCGGCATGCCCTAGAAAACTCCTAACTCCTCTAACATTGGTGGGATGTGGAAGTTTAGCAATTACATCTACTTTAGCTCTATCCACTTCAATTCCTTCTTTTGAAATTTTTTGACCAAGAACGATGCCTTCTTTAACCATGAAATGGCATTTTTCCCAATTAAGTACTAGATTTGATTTTTCGCATCTAATTAGCATTCGTTCAAGATTAACTAGACATGATTCAAATGTATCACCGAAGACTGAAAAGTCATCCATGAATACTTCCATGCATTCTTCTATCATGTCGTGAAAAATCGCCATCATACACCTTTGAAAGGTTGCAGGAGCGTTACAAAGTCCAAATGGCATGCGTTTGTAAGCAAAAGTACCATAAGGGTACGGGAATGTGGTTTTCTCTTGATCTTCGGGTGCTATTGGAATTTGAAAATATCCGGAAAATCCATCTAGAAAACAATAGTAACTATTTCCGGCTAATCTTTCCAACATTTGATCTATGAAAGGTAAGGGAAAGTGATCTTTTCTGGTGGCGTCATTTAATTTTCTATAATCAATACACACACGCCATCCTGTTACAGTCCTAGTAGGAATAAGCTCATTTTTCTCATTTGTAATGACAGTCATGCCACCCTTCTTAGGTACGCATTGAACTGGGCTTACCCATGGACTATCAGAGATTGGATAAATTAAACCTGCATCTAGCAGTTTAATAATCTCTTTCTTAACTACATCTTGCATATTAGGATTTAGTCTTCGTTGGTGTTGCACATACGTTTTATGACCTTCTTCCATAAGGATTTTATGTGTGCAATACGAAGGACTTATTCCTTTAATATCATGAATCTTCCATGCAATGGCTGGTTTATGAGCTTTCAACACAGAAATGAGTTGTGATTTCTCATTTTCAGTAAGAGAAGACGATATTATTACAGGTAATTCAGATTCACCATGTAAATAAGCGTATTCCAAATGGTTTGGAAGTGGCTTTAACTCTAATTTCAGAGGTTCTTCTATCGATGATTTGTATCGATATCTGTCTTCTTCTTTTAGCATTTGGATTTCTTCTGTTGTTGGTTCATATCCATTAGCTATAAGTGTAGCTAACATTTCAGCTTCATCAATTGGTTCATTACCTTCTCCTAAAGAACATTCTCCTGTTCCTTGTAATTCTAGAAATTCTTCTAATAATTCTGCATGTGCATCTATAGTTTGAATATAATAACATGTATCGTCTGCAGATTGTGGTTGTTGCATTGCTCTATCAACTGAAAAGGTAACACTCTCATCCTCTATACTTAGGGTCAGTTTCTTACCGAACACGTCTATCATTGCTTTAGCCGTGTTTAAGAATGGTCTTCCTAATATGAGAGGAACTTGAGAATCTTCTTCCATGTCCAAAACAACAAAATCTACTGGAAATACTAAAGTACCAACTTTAACTAGCATGTTCTCCATTATCCCTCTAGGATATTTTATTGATCTATCGGCTAGTTGTATGCTTATTCTGGTTGGTTTCAATTCTCCAAGGTCTAGTTTAGCGTATAGTGAATACGGCATTAGATTTATACTAGTACCTAAGTCTGCCAATGCTTCTATTGAACTAAGACTACCCAGAAAACATGGAATTGTGAAACTTCCTGGATCAGATAGTTTTTCTGGTATCTTATTCAACAGCACTGCAGAACAATTAGCATTCATAGTAACAGCCGAGAGTTCTTCCATTTTCTTTCTATTTGAGATTAGATCTTTCAAGAATTTAGCATATCTAGGCATTCCTGAAATCACATCAATGAAAGGAAGATTTACATTTATCTGTTTAAACATATCCAAGAATTTGGATTGCTCGGCTTCAAGTTTCTCTTTCTTCATTTTACTCGGGTAAGGAAGTGGTGGTTGGTATGGTTTAACATAAGGTTTATCCTTAGCTGTGTTATCTTCATTAACCTTTTCAACTACCGGTTCTGTTTCCTTATCTTGTTCAGGTTGTGGTTCTTGTGGAGTAGGAATAGCTTCATCAGAAGTTACAGGTATTTCAGGTGGTTTAAGTGTTGTACCACTTCTTGTGGTAATAGCTTTAGCTGTTTCATTCCGGGGGTTAGCATTTGTATCACTAGGTAGACTTCCCAGTTTTCTTTCACCTATTAACCTTGCTAGGTTACTTACTTCTTGTTCCAGATTTTGAATAGAAGCTTGTTGATTTCTAAATGCTTGAGCATTTTGTTCATTGGTTTGTTTCTGAGATGTGAAAAACTGCGTTTGAGTTTCAACTAGCTTTGTCATCATATCCTCTAAATTCGGCTTTTTATCATCGGTTTGTTGTGGTGGTTTGTTTTGAAAATTAGGTCTTTGCTGGTTGTAAGTATTATTGGATACTTGTTGATTGTTAGGACCTTGTTGGTTGTTGTATGGAATATTTCAGTTATAATTCTGGTTTTGATTGTAAATTGGTCTTGGCGATTGATAATTATTCTGATAATTATTTCCAGGCCTTTGGTTTATGTAAGAAATATTCTCTCTTTGTTCCATTGTTAATTCAATACTGAGACAATCTTTTGTCAAATGTGGTCCTCCACACTGCTCACAACTAATTCGTATTGAGTGAATATATTTAGTCATCTTTTCCATTCGTCTCTCGACAGCATCTATCTTTGCGGAAATGGAATCTAAGTCATGACTAGAATCGGCTCTAGCTGCTTTAGATGATCTAACGATATCTTTTTCTTGGTGCCACTCATGTGAGTGGGAAGCAGTGTTATCAATTATTTTGTAAACATCAGTTTCGGTTTTCTTCATAATAGAACCACCAGCTGCTATATCTATGTCTTTCCTTGTAGTGATGTCGCATCCTTGGTAGAATATTTGTACTATTTGACAGGTGTCTAAACCATGTTGCGGACATCCTCTTAACAACTTTCCATATCTAGTCCACGCCTCATATAGAGTTTCATTTGGTTTCTGTGTAAACGTAACAATTTCTGCTTGAAGTCTTACGGCTTTAGATGCAGGAAAGAATTGTTTAAGAAATTTGTCAACTAAAACATCCCATGTATCAATCGCCCCTTCAGGTAACGATTCCAACCAATCTTTGGCTTCTCCCTTTAAAGTCCAGGGAAATAACATGAGATATATTTGTTCATCCTCCACTTCTCGGATTTTAAATAGTGTGCAGATCCTATTAAAGGTACGTAGATGTTCATTTGGATCTTCCTTCGGCGCACCACTAAATTGGCATTGATTAGTCACCATGTGTAGAATTTGTCCTTTGATTTCATAATCTGGCGCATTAATGTCTGGATGAGTAATTGCGTGACCTTGGCCAGTGCGTTTAGCTCTCATTCGGTCTTCCATACTTAAAGGTTCCAGATTCTCCATAATTGAATTTGTTGAATCGGTATCACTAGATGATTCTGATTTAATGGTTCGTTCCTCAACAATCTCTGTTTGAATGATTGGTGGTTCCGGAGGAAAGTTTAGTGGTTCAGGATCTACGAATCGTTCCTGAATATTCTCCGGATTCTCAATTGTGAGGTCGGGTTCAAAAAATGGATTATCGAAAATTTGAACTGAAGTACTGGGTCGACTGGATGACGATTCTAAAGAAAAATCAACGGCAGTAATATTTGCTAAATGTCTCGATCTAGTTACAGGTGGTGAATGTACAAAAGGTGGTGAACGTCTTGCTCGGTGCATTCACTGAATATCCTATTAGTTTTTAAAAGGAAAGAAAAATTATAATAAGTTATCCAATCAATAGACTTTTCTGATTTTGCCCACGTTTCGAATAGCCAAAAAATGCAGCAGAGGGGCAGGATTCGTTTGGTCTCAATATAATTGAGGACTGTTTGGCTCCAATAACCCGGTCCACGTACAAATCCAACTATTACTACGAACCAGAAAATTTTGATGTCTATCAATTTAACCACTTAAAATAAATTTTCGTAATTTTAAGAAATTTAGATAAGAAGTAGAATAAAAATCTATGTCCTAAAACTAGAATAGCGAGAAATAAGAAAGAAAAAGAGTTCGTCGAAAAAGAATTGAAAAAGAAAAATGGTTGAAAAATAAAAGGTGACGGAAAAATAAAAGAAACTTATAAAAATTAAAAATACTTGACTAACCTAACCTTATTACTACAACTAACTTAAAATTATAATCGCAAATTGAGATAACTAATTGGAATGATAATTGGTACATAGTAAAAGGTGTCTAAAAATATTAAAGCTTACAGGAAAAACTATATCCTAAATGGAAATAACTTAAAAAGAAACTAAAACTTAAAAAGGCGTCGCAAAATTCTAAAGCACCTAAATCTTAGTCTAAAGAAAAAGCACTTAAGGAATTCTACGGCAAAGCCTAAAAATCTAGAAGTAAAAATAACTATGGCAAAAACTATGAATTAAATATGAGCTAAAAATACAAATATTACGCTAAAACAATTAAAAAAGGATAAAATATAAAAATATACAAAAAGTTGTAAAAATTAAAATTTTTATAAAAATATTATTTTTATATTATTTATTTTATTAAACTATTAATTTTACAATTTAATTAAACTAATTAAACAAAATATTAATAAAAACTAAAATAATTATTTAATTAAAACCTAATTAGGGTTTTATATTAATAATTATAATAATTATTCGTAATTAATGCCTGATTAGGGTTCTGTCGGCGTGTCAGGTTATCTCCGCGACTTGCGGTATTCAAAGCATCAAACCCCGCGACTCGCGGGGTTTCAAATTTCAACTGACAGGTTTAAAATTCGACGCGTTTTTCTTTATTTTTTTTTTATTTTCTGTTTTCTGTTTTTATATTTTCTGTTTATATTATCTAATTAAAATATTTATATAATTTAAATAAAACTTATCTTTAATAACTAAGATAAAAATAAAATACTTTATAACAATTAAAAAAAATAGATTTATATATATATATATATATTTTTTTTCGGTTTTTTATATTTATAAAATATATTTATAAAATAAATTAAATAGAACTTATATTTTTACAAACTAAAGAAACTTTATAAAACTTAAATATTTATCAAACTCCTAAAAATACATAAATTTTTGTTTTTCTTTTTATATTTTCGAATAATTAAAACGTATTTTTACAAAAACGAATTTTAATAAAAGTTAACTAAAAATTTTTTTTTTTTTATATTAGCGTTGCGCTTCCGGCTTTTAAAAGAGTTCCCCGGCAGCGGCGCCAAAAGTAACTTGATGTTTCGCGAGGTGTATATAAAATAGTTTATATTTTTACAAGAAATACTATTAAATACGATACAATTTTACACAAGATATTTATTTATTTATAGAATGGATATACTTAAACCTTGCTACAACACTTATAAGCAGTGTACCTAATCGTACAGTAGTGTAGTTTTTAGTAAGTCCGGTTCATTCCACAGGGAATCTTTTTTTAAACAAAGCTCAACGCTATATTGGTTTACTTTTATAAAAATACAAATATATATATATAAATAATATTATTATTATAAAGGGGGGTTTTTACCGATTAATGACCGGTTTGTCGATTTTAAAACTTTTAGTCGCAGTTAAAACCTAAATGTAAAATGTTAAAAATAAATACAAGGTTTAAATTAAAGCGTAAAGTAAATAACGATAATGAAATTGCGAATAATAAAAGTGCGATAAAATAAACTTGCGATAATTAAAAAGTACGATAATTAAAATTGCAATTAAATACAATAACAATAAAAATGCGATAATTAGAAGTGCAATTAAATATAAAATAAAGGAAATTAAATATGAAATAAAAGAATTATGCTTATTTAAACTTCCGTAATCATGATGTTTGACGTGTTGATTTTAGTTTTATGCCCATGGGTTAATTGTCCTTTGTCCTGGATAATTTAATATGTCCGTCTGGTTTTTGTCCATAACAGTCCATCAGTCATAAATATAAAGTGCGAGTATCCTCGTCAAATTATCCTTATACCCGAAGTTAAATATTCCAACTAATTGGGGACTTAAACTGTAACAAGATTTTAATACTTTGTTTAATAATTACACCAGGATGTCGACTGAGTGTAACCCAAGGTTTTAATATTTTGTTATCAATTATACCAAGTGTCCTTGTACATAATTTCACCCCTGTTTTAATTATTCTAGTGGCTATTAATCCATTCCCGTGTCCGGTTAAATGAACGATTATTTGTACATATAAATACCCTGCCCATCGTGTCCGATCGAGTGTATGTGGTAATTTATAGGGACGCCCAATTGTAAATCTTTATATTAACATTAACAAACTATCATTTAGTTAAACAAATATAAAGCCCATTAATAGCCCATAGTCTAATTTCCACAAGTGTCGTTCTTTTGTCCAAACCCCAATTATGGTACAAAGCCCAATTACCCAGTTTTAGTAATTAGCCCAACATCATGATTACTTTGGATTAAATAAACATAATAATAACTTAGCTACGAGACATTAATGTAAAAAGGTTGAACATAACTTACAATGATTAAAAATAGCGTAGCGTTACACGGACAGAATTTCGACTTACACCCTTACAACATTCGCTAACATACCCTTATTATTAGAATTATAATTAAAATTAAAATTAAAATTAAAATATAAAAATAAATATTTACGTAGTATTATGAGAGAAGAAGAAAAAGATGATGAAAAATGCTCAGAATTCGGTTGCTTTTATAGGGACTTTCAAAACTTGGGGCTCCGCGACTCGCGGTATTTTTGGCCTTCACTCCGCGAGTCGCGGAGATTGAAATTACAGCTCAGTCCCTTTTGGAGTCTTTCTTGCCGACGGTTTTAATTATAAATATAATATATTAAATAATTATAAGAATTATTTAAATATTATATTATATTTATGTGCATAGTTGACTTGTAATTTTTAGTCCGTTGCGTCGAGCGTTGAGAGTTAACGCTGGTCCCGGTTCCGGATTTTCGAACGTCCTTGCGTACAATTTAATATCTTGTACTTTGCGTTTTGAATCTTGTACTCTTGTAATTTCGAGACGTTTCTTATCAATAATTGTAACCTCTTTGATTGTATTTTGTACTTTTGAGCTTTTTGGTCGTTTGCGTCTTCAATTCGTCGAATCTGTCTTTTGTCTTCACCTTTTATTATTTAAACGAATATCACTTTTAAATAGAACAATTGCAACTAAAAGCTTGTCTTTCTTGAGGAATAATGCTATGAAATATATGTTCCGTTTCCTCTTCTTCCGGTTCTTCGGGAACTTGTGAATCTTGCCAATATATATTTGACTCTTCGTTATTATTAGGTGAGTCAATGGGATTTGTGCTAGAGGTAGACATCTATCACACAATATCAAACATGTTAAGAGATTAATATATCACATAATATTTACATGTTAATAATATATAGTTTCCAACAAAAATGTTAAGCAATCATTTTTAAAGAAAACACGGTCGAAGTCCAGACTCACTAATGCATCCTAACAAACTCGATAAGACACACTAATACAAATTTTCTGGTTCTCTAAGACCAACGCTCGGATAACAACTGAAATTCCCCGTTCATATTGATTATAAACGTTCCATATTAATTGATTTCATTGCAAGGTTTTGACTTCTATATGAGACGTTTTTCAAAGACTGCATTCATTTTTAAAACAACCATAACCTTTATTTTATCAATAAAGGTTTTAAAAGCATTACGTAGATTATCAAATAATGATAATCTAAAATATACTGTTTACACATGACCATTACATAATGGTTTACAATAGAAATATATTACATCGACATATGTTTCTTGAATGCAGTTTTTACACAATATCATACAAACATGGACTCCAAATCTTGTCCTTATTTTAGTATGCAACAGCGGAAGCTCTTAGTATTCACTTGAGAATAAACATGCTTTAAACGTCAACAAAAATGTTGGTGAGTTATAGGTTTAACCTATATATATCAAATCGTAACAATAGACCACAAGATTTCATATTTCAATACACATCCCATACATAGAGATAAAAAATCATTCATATGGTGAACACCTAGTAACCGACATTAACAAGATGCATATATAAGAATATCCCCATCATTCCGGGACACCCTTCGGATATGATATAAATTTCAAAGTACTAAAGCATCCGGTACTTTGGATGGGGTTTGTTAGGCCCAATAGATCTATCTTTAGGATTCACGTCAATTAGGGTGTCTGCTCCCTAATTCTAAGATTACCAGACTTAATAAAAAGGGGCATATTCGATTTTGATAATTCAACCATAGAATGTAGTTTCACGTACTTGTGTCTATTTTGTAAATCATTTATAAAACCTGCATGTATTCTCATCCCAAAAATATTAGATTTTAAAAGTGGGACTATAACTCACTTTCACAGATATTTCCTTCCTCGGAAATAAGACTTGGCCACGGATCGATTCACGAACCTATACAAATATGTACATATATATCAAAGTATGATCAAAATATAATTACAACCATTTTTATGTTTTAAAGATTTGAGTGTATTAAGTCAGCTGTCCTCGTTAATAACCTACAACTAGTTGTCCACAGTTAGATGTACAGAAATAAATCGATATATATTATCTTGAATCAATCCACAACACACTGTATACACGTCTCAGGCTAGATCACAACTCAAAGTATATATATTTTTGGAATCAACCTCAACCCTGTATAGCTAACTCCAACATTACTGCATATAGAGTGTCTATGGTTGTTCCAAATAATATATATACATGGGTCGATATGATATGTCAAAACATTTGCATACGTGTCTATGGTATCCCAAGATTACATAATATATTAGAATACATGTATAATACAATATAAGTTAGCTAGGATATGATTTGTATAGATTTGTTAAACATTTCCCGTAGCTAAAAAGATCAAAAATATCCAATCTTGTTTTACCCATAACTTCTTCATTTTAAATCCGTTTTGAGTGAATCAAATTGCTATGGTTTCATATAGAACTCTAATTTAATAATCCAAACATAAAAAGTATAGGTTTATTGTCAGAAATTTAAGTTACATGTCAATTACTAAAGAGGTAGTCATTTTCGTCGAAAGAACGACATCTTGATGACCATTTTGAAAAACATACTTTCACTTTGAGTTTAACCAAGATTTTTGGATATAGTTTCATGTTCATATGAAAAATCATTTTCCCAGAAGAACAACTTTTAAATCAAAGTTTATCATAGTTTTTAATTATCCAAACCAAAACAGCCCCCGGTTTCACTACGACGGCGTATATCCGATTTTAAGGTGTTCATCGTGTTTCCAGGTTTTAAATCATTAAGTTAGCATATCATATAGATATAGAACATGTGTTTAGTTGATTTTAAAAGTCAAGTTATAAGGATTAACTTTTTTTTGCGAACAATTTTAGAATTAACTAAACTATATTCTAGTGATTACAAGTTTAAACCTTCGAATAAGATAGCTTTATATGTATGAATCGAATGATGTTATGAACATGATTACTACCTCAAGTTTTCTGAATAAAACTACTGGAAATGAGAAAAATGAATCTAGCTTCAAAGGATCCTTGGATGGCTTGAAAGTTCTTGAAGCAGAATCATGACACGAAAACAGTTCAAGTAAGATTTTCACTCGAAATAAGATTGTTATAGTTGTAGAAATTTAATCAAAGTTTGAATATGAATATTACCTTAAATTAGAAAGATAACCTACTGTAAATAACAAAGGTTCCTTGATCTTAGATGATTACTTGGAATGGATTAGAAAGCTTGGAAGTAGACTTGCAAACTTGGAAGTATTCTTGATTTTTATGAAACTATACTTATGGAATTTATGAAAAACACTTAAAACTTGAAGATGGAACTTGAGAGAGATCAATTAGATGAAGAAAATTTAAGAATGAAAGTGTTTGTAGGTATTTTTAGTCGTTGGTATATGGATTAGATATAAAGGATATGTAATTTTGTTTTCATGTAAATAAGTCATGAATGATTACTAATATTTTTGTAATTTTATGAGATATTTCATGCTAGTTGCCAAATGATGGTTCCCACATGTGTTAGGTGACTCAAATGGGCTGCTAAGAGCTGATCATTGGATTGTATATACCAATAGTACATACATCTAAAAGATGTGTATTGTACGAGTACGAATACGGGTGCATACGAGTAGAATTGTTGATGAAACTGAACGAGGATGTAATTGTAAGCATTTTTGTTAAGTAGAAGTACTTTGATATGTGTCTTGAAGTCTTTAAAAAGTGTAAGAATACATATCAAAACACAACATGTATATACATTCTAATGGAGTCGTTAAGTCTTCGTTAGTCGTTACATGTAAGTGTTGTTTTGAAACCTTTAAGTTAACGATCTCAATTAATGTTGTTAACCCAATGTTTATTATATCAAATGAGATGTTAAATTATTATGTTATCATGATATTATGATGTATGAATATCTCTTAATATGATATATACATTACAATATCGTTACAACGATAATCGTTACATATAAGTCTCGTTTCGTAATTCTTGAGTTAGTAGTCTTGTTTTTACATATGTAGTTCATTGTTAACACACTTAATGATATATTTAAATATCATTTTATCATGTTAAATATAGTGTATCAATATCTTAATATGATACATATGTATTTAGTAGACGTTATCATAACGATAATCGTTATATATATCATTTCGAGTTTCTTAACTTAGTAATCTCATTTCTTATGTATATCACACATTGTTAATATACTTAGTGAGATACTTACTCATCATAATCTTATGTCAACCATATATATGTGTGTTTATATATACCACAACATGTAGTTTTTACAATTTTGTAACGTTCGTGAATCGCCGGTCAACTTGGGTGATCAATTGTCTATATGAAACTTATTTCATTTAATCAAGTCTTAACAAGTTTGATTGCTTAACACGTTAGAAACATTTAGTCATGTAAATATCAATCTCAATTAATATATATAAACATGAAAAAGTTTGGGTCACTACAGGTATTACGCATACAATACAACTAAACACTTACCAACAACATTGCAAAGCATTTGATGCATCAAAAGTTCGTTTTAAAATCTATCAAACCCTAACCAAGAATCACAAAATCAAATATCATCTTAATGTGAGATTTTTATGTCATCCAACATACCAAAACGAAGCTAATGATGCTAGAAACATTTTTAACACATGAGCTTTAACATTTAACAACATTAAATCACCCAAAACTCAAGATTAAACATACCCTTTTTCAAGTTCATGCTAGTTTATGCAAAATAACAAGATCGAGCAAATAAATCACATATTCATGCTGGACTCGAGCCATAGACACTAACTAACACACTTTTAAGTTGTCTAATTTATGAAAATTATAGATTTTGAAAAGCTTACCCCAACCTATGAAATTGGTATCAAATTGAATAGGATGATGCAAGGATCACAAATATGTAGTTTGTTTTGATGTTTGATTGCTAGATTGGATTTAGATGATTAATTAGTGAATTGGGTGTTTGAGAGTAAAAATGGAAGTAGTAGAGAAAGAGAGATGAGATTGAATGAAACGATTAGTGGTGGTGGTGGGTTGACTAGTTGACCTAGTCAACTAGTTTGCCCACTTGGCAACTCTAGTCCCTCGAGTTTGAAAGCGGGTGCGTGAATTAACCGAATGAATTATTTTAAATGCGCGAGAGTAAACGGAAGATGTTATAATCCCATAACGGGAATAATGAGAACGTTAGTTAACGAAAGGTACGAATTTAGATAATAAAAGATATTATCTAAAACAAAAATGGGCGTTAAAATGAATTAACAAAAAAAGTCGGGTTGTTACATTACCCACACCTTAAAAGAAATTTCGTCCCGAAATTTAGTTGGAAGTAGTAGTCGTTGTTTCTTCCTCGAGACCTTGCGTTGCAAATTCTACGAGTAAATGAGGGTACTTCTTTTGCATTTGATTTTGGCATTCCAACGAACTTTGACGATCGAGATTTTACGTTGTTTTAAGGTTTGGTTACATGATCCATAATTTCGACCGATTTCCTATGAAGTGGACTTTGTCATCGATAGTAAGCTCATCGAAAGGAATAACAAGTTCTTGTTCGCTAAGACACTTCTTTAAGTTTGATACATGGAATGTAGGGTGAATGGAGTCCAATTGAGTCAGAAGATCGAAACGGTAAGCAACGGGTCCAATACGCTCCAAGATTTTAAAAGGATCCAAATGTCGCGGATTTAGCGTTCTACATTTTCTGAAACGGATTACACCTTTCCAAGGTGCGATTTTTAATATTACGCGGTCACCCACTAGGAATTCGAGAGGCTTACGTCTAACATTGGCATAGCGGCGATTACGGGCCATCTTGGGTCTTTCTTGGATTTGAACGATTTATCGGTTGTTTCATAAATGTGTTTGGTCCGAGGATTTGTTTGTCACCTACTTCGGCCCAGCAATTAGGAGAACGACATTTGCGGCCATATAGAGTTTCGAGAAAGGTGCGGCGTTAATACTCGAATGATAACTATCGTTGTAAGAGGAAATCTGTGATGACCCGGAAATTTTCGACCAAATTTAAACTTAATCTTTAAATGATTTCGACACGATAAGCAAAGTCTATAATATTGAAGTCTTAAAAATTTTGAACTATGTTCATATATTCATTTACCCTTTGACAAATCTCGATGATTCACGAATCAGTGTTTGTAAATATGTGTGTGTATATATATATATATATATATATATATATATATATATATATATATATATATATATATATATATATATATATATATATATATATATATATATATATATGTGTGTGTGTGCGTGTGTGTGTGTGTGTGTGTAGGTATATATATAAATATTAATTGTGTATATATATATATTGTTATATTAAATTGAATTGTTTAAAATATATAATTAATAAATGTATTTACTTAGTAAAAATTTTATTATTTAAAACTGTTCTTATATATATAAAGAGCATATTGAATAAATATGATTTTGGACCTATTCTGTAAACGTCTGTAACACTCGGTTAACATTTCTTTAGTCTTCATAATGATATAGTACATATGTATGAAGATTTAAAATGAAAGTTGAACTGTAAATCGATTAAGAAGATTTTAGACTTCATGAAAATATTTTTACCTTTCTAAGATTAAATACTAGTACGCCGTACATATAAATTGGAACAGAAAATAAATAATTATCGAACCTTTTTGATCAGGTTTCAAACAGTTAATGAGTGAAATAATTAAATACATTTCATCTAAAAAATATGTGATTTTTAGGAACACTTTTATACGTTAGCTGTTTAGCAATGGACACGATATAACCAATCAGAATAAACTGTCGGTAGAATTATTTAAAAGTTAAGGCTGCTACAATGAATAATAACTCTGCGCATGATTCAATGAATTGAGATTCATTATTTTAATATTTATTATTATTAATTATTATTAATATTATGGATGATAGATATATGTATTATATATCCTGGATACCTACTACAACAACTATCATCTATTTGATTTTCTGTTTCACCATTCGATGGCCAAGGTAACCATGACCACTTTCTTTCTTCTTGCTGTTTCGAAGGAGGTCACCAAAACACCTTCATATTCGACACCCATATTCAACTCAAGAACACTTATATCACTACTCGTCTATCGTTGTAACTCGAACACCAACACAAACAATCTTAATCCATTTATTTATGTTTCGTTTACCTCTTGTAACCGAGACCCATTCAATAACACACACCCTTGTGTCGATCACCCTACATCATCACACCCATATCTTGTTACTAGCACTGTCGTCAACCGGTTCTTGTTTTCATGAAGATCAAACCATAACAAACCAATCACCACTTCACTTCACCACCCCACATACTTCCTTATTTTCTATTTTTGATATTTCAAGTAACTACGAGAACCCAAACTCAATCGAGTTTCTCTTCTGCTGTTTCGAATACAACAACAACCATCACCTCGATCATCATCAAACAACCATCATGAACATCGCTCTCACTTTCGGTTAAACAAACCCATCGAACCATCTACCTATCTATTTCTGTCAATCACCATGCAAACACACACACCTACGAACACTCTTTGATTGTTGTTTTTCCTCTATTGAATGAACCGGGACACCATCTCGGCTACCTCCTGTTTGGTTGTTCAGAGTAAAAACCATCCCCAACACCTTGATCAAACTTTATGATTAGTTTCATCTCATTATCATTATTATTCTCATCTTATATCATCATAAATTATAAAATCCTTATGATAGAAAACTTATTCATGAAACCCATACTATCACCACTTTGTCTCTCCTCAAAACCAATTCGAAAACCACAAACCCAGAATTATTGTTGCTGCATTTTTTGTGTTACCTTCGCTGCAACCAGCCTGCAACCAACATGGGATAAACACTAACCATTTTGAATAAACTTTCGAACAACAACACCCCAAACCCAGGAACGACCATCGAAACTCATCTCATTTGCAAACCTATAGAAATCGCCACCCATTACACCCACCTACAACTCGCTGCTACAACTTCCTTTTCTGTTTCACTGCAATATTTTTCTGGTGCTTTCGTGTCTGTCGAATACCATAACTTTTGATCACTCAAACCACCAACCCCCACCTATTACTTCATGTTTCCTGGTTTCTAGTTTGGATTTAAAAGGCGAAAATAATGACAATAATGAAAACTGTTGTTGATACAAGATGATGATAAAAGGTGCACTTGTCAACTTGATTATATTTAATAAGTGGGACTAATTGAAACTCCATCGCCGACAAGCATGGGGTCGATGTGTTGATATTTTTTTTATGATAAATGATAATGATTCATGGTTGAGTATATAAAGATGGCGAATGATATTATTGTTCCAACCGAACCCCACCAACACTTGCAACATCCAGCTAATTCCACGAGCCATGTATTAAATCTAAAATAATTTGGGCTATTTGAAGGAATTATGCTGTTGGGCCTAGTTCCTCTTTTTTTTTGGCCCATAATCTCTTATTCTGATGGTGCATATTCCTATTGATGTTGGACTGCCAGATTCTGTTGGGCTGCTAGTGTAACATCCTCAATCGGGCCTAGATGTAAGATTACCAAAGTGCCCTTAAGTATATGTTTTGTGTTATTATATGCTTATATTTTTATTTAATATTTATTATTATTTAATGATGTGGTTAGGACCAGTTTATGACAAGGGTCACAGAACAGGTTTGTTTATTTAATTTGGACTTCGTTTGGGTTGCCAAATGATGTACGAAAGATATCAGATAACTGATAAATACCTGTGCGTTGCACAGTGTGAGATTTTAACCCACTTTAGGTGAATAGTGTGCCCATTCTTGCATTTTCCAGATCCTTCCCAAAACTCACCTCGTTCATCTCCTTCACCTACAATCAAAACCCTAATCCTTAATTCTTGTTTTAGAGCTCAAATCGTTTACATCTTTGTGTTCTTTGTGATTTATTGAGTCTATCATGGGAAGAATCACAAGTTTTCATGCTTTAATCTTCAATAAAATTGGGTTTTTGTGTTAGTTTTTACAAAGTGAGTAATTTGGGTCAAAATGGTTAGATTTGATGTTGTTTGAGTCCAAATCTTGTGGGTTTATGTTTCTACATTTTGAGGTCGTAATCGAGCTCTAGAGCAAGAATTGGTCGATTTTGGGTGAAACCCGTCACTTTGTCATCAGCTTCTGCAGATGAACACAGTCGGCCGAGTGTCTTCTGACACTCGACCGACCGACTCGACCATCGACCGAGTGTGTAAGACCCACGGCCGAGTGTGTCTGTGAGAGACCATCGACCGAGTGACTAGACACTCGGCCGAGTAAGTGTAGATAGTCGGCCGACTATCTCTGACAGTCGACCGAGTGTCTTGGGCAGTGAATATTTTACCAAGTGCTGATTTTTAGCCGTTATGCTGCCCGTTTGTATTTTGGTGATCATGATGTAAATTTTGAAAGTGCATGATGTAAATTTAAAAGTGCATGATGTAAATTTTGAAAGTGCATAAGTGTTAAGCCAAAAATTTTAGCGGACACTTTTTCTGACAAAAATTTCTGTATTGTGTTATTTGGGGTTAACGGACAGAAACTAACTTGTGTATATGTTTTTCTCAGGAGAAAAGGAGAAAGAGAAGGTTCAGTGATTAGATAGCTGAATACCTTCTCGTTTACTGGTAATCGGTGAGTGGAACTGACTAGAGAATATAGTATATAGTAGCATGTTATATTATGATTGCCATGCTTGTTAAATATACTTATTGTTGTAATTAGTTAGTTCCTTGTGATGACTGCATGTTGGTTGATGCTTGTCTGTTGGAACCCAGTGCGTCCCTATCTTATGGTAGCCTAATTCGATAGGAGAGATCAACCTGCGGGTTGGGTTCCTCATGTGGTAGCCTATTTGCATCCGTGTAGTATATGTTTGAATGACGCGTTCGTTACGTGTGGATGATTTATGCAGCACGATATGTAGGAGGAACTTCCGGTAAACCTCAGCCCGATCAACTGGAGGTTAATGGTTTGGCCGAACCGCCGGAGTCTCTGTAGACTGCACTACTGGGTGATGTTTGTGTGTTAGACTATGTGACATGATTAGTATAACACTTCTGTATGCTATGGCCTGTAGTTAGTCGTACTCACTTAGCTTCGTGCTAACTCCCCTCCATCTCCTCCCTGTAGGTTGTAGCTTGTAGATATTGCTTTTGGGAGAAGACGGGCATGGTGATGTTATGTTTGACAGGAGTCAACTCTGATGTTGTCTTGCTTTATGAAAATAATAATCTTTTGTAAACTGATTGTAACTACATCTTCTCCGTATAAACATGTATTTTGTAATGACACGTGACACTGGTTGTCTTAGCAATAGTTAATGTTTATTTTGTAATTAATAAATAAATGCTTCCGCCACGTATTTAAAAAAAATTTAGCGGTGTCATAGCTAGATTCTGTTGTGCTATCAGATTCAGTTGGGCTACGTTCTGTTTGGGTGATCCAGCTACCGTATAAATGCTACCACATTTTATTTTATTTTATTTAAACAGTCATCAAAAGAGTGAAGAGGGTGAGTAGTTTATATGATGATACATGAACATGATAATGATAATAAATGATAGCGTTAATAATTTTTATGATGAACGAAGTAAATGATAAACGAAAACAACGATTAAGATTAATAATAATGACGATGATGCTATGTTAAGATGATAATGATGATGTGCAATGGTGGTAATAAAAGATGGTAATGACGATAGAAATAAGAGGGATATGTTAAGCAGTTTTCGTACGCATTATATATGTGATCGAGCGAGTTAAAACAGAAACGAAATGATAGAAGGAATGGTTTGGTTTGTTATCGGGTTAGCGGGACGTCGCGGGTTCAAACCCGGACTTGGGCATTTTTTTTAAGGACTACTTCTTTGAGGTAGTATTACTATTACCATTATTATTATTATTGTTATTATTACTATCATTATAATTATTATTATTATTATTATATTATTATTGTTATTGTTATTGTTATTATCATTAACATTAAAATTAACATTTTAATTAAAATTATTACCATCATTGGAGTTATTATTGTTTTTATCATTATTAATATTATGATAAGTATTAACATTTTTCTTATCATTATAATTATTATTATTATTAGAATTATCATTATTATTATTATTATTATTATTATTATTATTATTATTATTATTATTATTATTATTATTATTATTATTATTATTATTATTATTATGACTATCATTATTATTATTTTCATTAACATGATTTTTATATATAATTTTATTTATATAATTTTCATTATCATTATTATCATTAATATTATTATTTTTACAGTATTATTATTACTACAAACATAATAACATTATTTACAAAAATATTTACATATAACAAATTTTGATTTAATAATATAATACTAATTATATAGATATATACGTATTAGTATAACTATATGTATAAATATTAATATACAAAATAAATATACATATAAATTTTGAAATCACAAATAGATTACTAAATTAAATAAGTAATATACATAAACTAGTTTGATTATTATTACATGTTGATTATATGTGTTAATATATATATAAATGATATAGGTTCGTGAATCCAAGGCCAACCATGCATTGTTCAGTATCGTCGTATGAATATTTGTACTACAAAATATTGTATCGTGAGTTTCATTACTCCCTTTTTAAATGCTTTTGCAATATATACTTTTGGAACTGAGAATACATGCGCTATTTTTATAACTGTTTTACGAAATAGACACAAGTAATTGAAACTACATTATATGGTTGAATGGATCGAAGCCGAATATGCCCCTTTTAGCTTGGTAGCCTAAGAATTAGGGAACAGACCCCCTAATTGACGCGAATCCTAAAGATAGATCTATTGGGCCCAACAAGCCCCATTCTGGAATTTGGAATGCTTTAGTACTTCGATTTTATCATGTCCGATGGGTGTCCCGGAATGATGGGGATATTCTATATGCATCTTATTAATGTCGGTTACCAGGTGTTCAATCCATATGAATGATTTTTGTCTCTATGCATGGGATGTATATTTATGAGAAATGGAAATGAAAATCTTGTGGTCTATTAAAATGATGAAAATGATAGATTATGATAAACTAATGAACTCACCAACCTTTTGGTTGACACTTTAAAGCATGTTTATTCTCAGGTATGAAAGAAATCTTCCGCTGTGCATTTGCTCATATTAGACGTTGCATTCGAGTCGTCGAGTTCATCAAGATTATTATTAAGTCAATTATAGATGGATATATTATGAAAGGGTATGCATGCCGTCAACTTTTGATGTAAATGAAAAATTGTCTTTTAAAAACGAATGCAATGTTTGTAAAATGTATCATATAGAGGTCAAGTACCTCGCAATGAAATCAACTATTGTGAATCGTTTATAATGTATATGAACGGGTCCTTTCAAAATCAATTAAAGGCAACAATACAAGTTCGTGATATGTTTTCCAAGGTTTGAATCGTATGTTTACTTGGTCCATCGGTTTGTAGATGATATGCGGTACTCATGTTTAAACGTGTTCGCAAGGCTTCTTGTAAGGCACTCCGAAATCTAGAAGTGAGACGAGCATCTCGATTCGAAACAAAAGACAAAGGCACACCGTGTTGAGATAGAACTCTATAATGTATAGTTGTACAAGTTTTTCCCATCTTGTTGGTTTTTGAAGAACATTTTTTGGGACAAGTTTCTTATTGGTTTCTGAAAATGTTTGTTAGGACTATTCACCCTCGTGGCGAATACTAGTATAACGTGAAGAGTCTCTCTCTCCATTGAGAATTTAGATAACGGTTTTCCTTACACGAAAGTACGAGTGTAATGCGAGAGAAGTTTCTGCCTCGATGTGAGCATATCAAGCGTTTCGTAGTTCGTCGATAAAAGTGTGCGAAGAAGAGATAGTATACACGTGTAACATATGTTTTGAAGTTGAAAGAATTGGTCATTCGTTCAAAAGCATAAATAGGATTTGGAAATATCGAGATGTGTCCCTGGTATGATTGTTATCAATATTCTCGAAGTTTTCGGATGGCAACAAGGAAAAATAAAGTCATGTACATGGCACATGATGGTGATTAGGTTGATCGAGTCCAATCACCATCACGAGTCATTAGAACTTTGGTATGACTTACCATAATATATCTACGTTGATTGAGTGTCTTTATATTATGCTAACTCATACCTCCATTCCCACATCACTCCATAGAATCAAGTTCGTGTAGTCGTGAAGATTTAAAATGAACAAAGTATAACGGCATTTCTAACGTGACTCGTATTAAATCGAAAGAATTAGTGCAACTCTTGAAGATGCGTTTCCCGAGGGAAGTGTATAACTGGTTGTTCACGTCAATGCGGTTCAAGTCAAACAATAATGTCTTTAGGTACGAAAAGAATAACGAATTATGATAATGAGTAGTACGCAATCGTAGTGATAAGCGGTGATGACGATACTCATCTAGAGTAGTGATGGAAGTAACAAGAAGTGGGAGATAGTGAAGGTTATCAGTGTAACATCGATAGTGGTTAGTGATTGCCCTAGTGGTGGGAACTTTATAGTACTCGTGGATAGTAAGCTGGGACGGTGGTGAATAACAACCTGGGAGACAAGTTCCCGATCTAGTGTAACTAATGAAGTCGTCGTCATCCTTACGCGTATGAATCTTGAATTTACGTGTGTTACTAGAAAGTGACAGAGTACAAGTTCGCATGAGAAAAATTTGGTACCATTAAGAAGTTCGCCTAAGAAAGATTCAAGTATAAATGCACAAGTAGTCAAGTAAGTGCTATCTATAGCAAATGCAAGTCAGAATGCAATGGTTAACTACCCGATTGTAGTCTAGATTCACTAATGCGTCCTAACGACTCTGTCAGACACACTAATGCATATACTAGTTCCCTACAACCAATGCTCTGATACCATCTGTAACGACGCAAAATCGCCATTGACGGTGCCTTTAACTTAGGTCCCATTACGTGGTCATAGTCCCTAAATGAGACGCGTTTGACCAAAATTATGTCACATTCATTTGAAACGTGTATGACTTGCAAATTTTTAAGTTACCAAACGGTTCGAAAAAGAGTTTAAGTTTACAAAAGTTATAAAGTATAATTGAAATGACTTGCGACATAATATAAGTTGAAAATTATGATTTCTATAAATAGCGTAAGTATGTATGCTTTAAG